>NW_014582507.1:0-7685 GCF_000485595.1 Priapulus caudatus
CCTCTTCTTTCTCTCTCTCTATTACTTTCTCTCTCTCTTTCTCCTCCTCTCTTCTCTCTCTCTCTTTCTCTCTCCTCTCTCTCTTCTCTCTACTTCTCTCTCTCTTCTGTCTCTCTCTCTCTCTTTAACTTGCTCTCCTGCGTCCCGGTGGCGTCTGGTCGATTGTCTCCTCCTCTTCTCTCTCTCTCTTTTCTTTTCTTCTCTTCTCTTCTCTCTCTCTCTCTCTCTCTGGCTTTCCTTCTTCTTATATCTTCTCTTTCTCTCCCTTCCCTTCCTTCTCTTCTCTCTCTCTCTCTTCTCTCTCTCTCTCGCTGCTCCCTCTCGCGCTCTCTCTCCCTTTTCTCTCTGCTTTTGCCATTCTTATTCTCATTCTGGTTAGTCTTTTCTGTTTATTTACGGTTCATTTCAGTTCAGCCAACTTACACTACTAATCTTCAACGATATCCCTTAAATATAATAAACATGCAAGCAAACCAGTCGAGGCCTGATACCAAAAATAGATGAAGGTGAGAGATATAGGGGTGGAAAGAAGTTAGCAGGAGGGAAGAAAACCAGTGCGACCCGGACCGGTTGCCGACGGAAAATACGAGAGGGACCAGACGTTTGGGAGGAGTGACAGACTAGAGTTAAGAGAGGATGAACTCGGAGAAGGGGGATACGACGGGACGGAGAATAAAACGCACTAGCTGAATTTCGAAGGTGGGGAGCGAAGAAATAGGATAAGATAAAGAGAAAAATCAACCCGGTGAGACCGCGATCGACGCCTATGGCAGACGAAGTCGAACGAGGGCGGGGGGTAACGAATTCGTCAAGTCTTTTGAGTTTTGGTCGCGCAAAATCAGTTCTGTGATATTCTCAGGAGAAGGATAAGCGCCTGGTGTGTGTAGGTCGTGTCGATGGAGTGACTTACTGCATGGGGATTTCAATAAAGAGAATCAGAATGTAACTAAACATAAGAATCGCGCCGTCGCACTCGCTGTGAAGAAAGCAGAGACACCATTGTAATTATATAATAAAAACGTGACTGCGAGCAATATCGGGAGCAAAAGGAGCGCGGATTCTGTTTGAGAGCTCGGAGTATTTACCTCATCTTAATGTTATAGTTTTGCAGTTCTTATGTATATTATGTAATGTGTCGTTCCCTGGTGTCGTGCATGTTTTGGTTTGTATTTTCTTTTTTTCGGGTCTGTGTGTCTGTGTGGTGGTGTGGCTGTGTGGTGTTGTGTTGTGTCTGTCGGAAGCAAGTGTGTGTGTGTGTGTGGTGCTTGTGTTGTGTGATGCGGAAATATGGTAGTGTATGTAGTCCTGTGGGCTGTCGTGTTGTTGTGTGTTGTTGGTTGTGCTTGTGTGTGTAGTGTTGTGTAACCATTCCATGTAGTGTCGATGTTGTGTTGTGTTGTGCTGTGTGTGTGTTGTGTATTTTTTGCTCGTGTGTGTGCAGATAAGTTACCTTGTATATGAGTAATGTCCCTATGTGGCACTGTCCTCCCCTATGTAATGTCTCGCAATGTCCCGCGCCGGATTTTATGTTAGCTATGGAATAAATGTTAATAAGTGTGTTATTGTATGTATGTTAACTAAGTGTTATGTATGTGATTGTATGTCCCTCAATTGCCCGGCCAAGAGACCGCCCGAGAATTGATCTGGATGCAATTTTCAGAGGGGCTATTTCTATACCCGGCGGGTGTCCTTAGTATCAAAAAAATTAAAATATAATTTAAATGTTAAAAGGCTTAAAAATGGTCAGATAACAATTCAATAGATGGCAGCACCCATGTAAAAACATGACCGCTAGCGTAATGAATCCATGGGCTGTATACTTCCCGTCCCTCCTAAGTCAGGTCGCTCAGTGGGGTGAAAACATCGTTACTCGCCGTAGACATCTCCTGTTCTGAAAAACCTACACCGTGATGTGACTTTACCGAGGTGTTTTTCATAAAATTTCCATCATAAATTTCAGTCAGATAGTTATACTTTTGTCTTCCTGTAAATCTTTTTGGTAATTGTATTGTAACTGTGTTTAGTGTGTACCTTGTCCGTCTCTCTATATTTCACCTGTTATATTCTTAAGTATATTAGCTACAGATAAAGAATAGTTAAGTTTATTTAATTGTTTTTTAACTATCATTTAAACGTTTAGGCTAAAAATTCAGAATAAACTATGGTAGATGCATAATATATAGCGCAAACTAGACGGGGAACACTTCACGGCAAGGCCTATTTGTACGCGTAACAGATCAATATTATAATGATTTGTCTATATTAATTATTTTATTATTTTCAACTTTTTTACTTTTGTATTTTTTTAATGTCTTTTTATCTTTTGATTTCTTCATCTATTTTTTACAGTTTGGGATGAGGATGGAATGGGGATGCGATGCGCCCTATGGCTGATGGCGATGCGATGGACATGCGTGATGGGCATGGCGATGGTATGGCGATGGGGAATGGGGATTGCCGATTTATGGGATGGATGCTGATGGGAATGGCGATGCATATGCGGATTGAGGTGATTGGCAATGGAATGGGATGGATGGATTGGATGCTCATGGGCATGATGCATATGCATAGATATGATAGTTTAGATTTTGTTTCTTGTGTGTGTGTGTGTAGCGGGGTAGAGTGTGGTTTCTTTTCAACCAAGCGGGTCGACCAAACGTGAGATGAGACGCCTTATGTCCTGATTTCATAAACCTGATAGAGTGGCCACCAGATCCCAGCTAGTGGTTACTATATAATCGCAGCGTATACCGGCAAACGATTCCGCACGGTTTTACAAACATAACATATATAATCCGTCTACCGAATATCAAATGCAATTTGCAATGCATTGCCAGGCCATGCCTCCACATGCGTCGGGTCTTAGACAAAGCTATTGACCAGCACTGAAATGCAATGCAGGATGCATATGCCAAGGCAGCTTGCGCCATCATAAGCCCATCTAATTGCTCATCTCGCTGCAATGCAATTGCGAATGCAGATGTAATGCAATGCCAATGCCAATGCAGTGCCCAATGAATGCCCAAATGCAGAATCAACTTGCATAACAATACATACAATATCTAATTAATATCTAAATATATCAAATACCTACCATAACCGATTTTTCTGAACGAGTGACCAATAACAAATTACAAATAACGAATACAATTACCAAATTATCACCTAACTCCATAATTACCAAGTTCAGAATAACCAAATAACTCATATTTGACCTACAACAGGCCAACTTGCTATTTCAATTGTCCGTTTCAATAGGGAATATAAAAAGACTAGGAAGCAGTAATTTAAGTGCGACATCTGTTGTCGGCATCGGCCTATGCGTTACCCTATTTACGGCTCGGCTTCCATTGGTTTCATACAGGATGACCGAGCTGAAAAAAAATTTTTTGCCGCAGTCTCTGATGACCGTAATTCTCTATATGCGGTAAAATCCTCTCTTTCTTATTTTGTACAAGGATTATTGTGTCTAATTTTGAGGACAAATGTTACGCATATTGTATAACGACAGACCTTTAGATTCTAGACTCGGCACCCACAGATTTAATATACTTTCGGAGTTAACTTTGGCAGAGAACCGCACGCAAGGACTCAGGCGACCAGAACACCATTACTGTGGAGGAGAGTATGAATATTAAGATAAAAGACACCACAACGTTACTTGAAAATCAGAAGATCTCCTTGCAAGAGAGGAGACGGAGAGGAGATTGAGAGGATGTGAGAGAGAGTGTACCAGTCAATCAATAAACAGAGATGATTGGTTGTAGGATTTCGTGGGAAGAGATCGGAAGAAGCGCAATTTAAAAAGAGTAAGGTTAGATAAAACTGCTGAGTGATTGAGATTGAGGTGAGACTTGAGTATTGTGACGGAATTGTAGGATAGTCGACCTGACGACCAATGAGGATGGGGAGAAGGAGGCATATTGCATTACTGACTTATATTTTTATTGAGCTCTTAATTGTTTTGTGTGTTGATCTCCATTGTTAATCTGTCTATGTTGTTCTGATAGCTTTTTAAGCCCCCTCTTTAATGCAAATTTTTATTGATGGTTTGCAATTTATTGATGGTTACAAGATTTCTTTTTTATTTACAGAGCATAAGGAGTCTTTCCTAATAACTTTCCAAAGGCGTTTTAAAAATGAAGTTCAACCGGCGTGGCTGGAGAGAAGTTTGAGAGTCATTTCTGAAAATTCCTAAGAGAAAGCCAAACGTTTTCCACAAGCCAGATAAATGTTAAGAGCCTAAAATGATGAAGAATGAGAGAGACAGACACGACAGACGAACCGGATAGATAAATATTATCAAATAGAGGCAGACCTACTTAGAAGCACTCATGCACTTTTATTACAGAATAAGTGCCGCAATGATAACAGTATTGATCCGGATAGCGGATGATAAGAGTTATAGCATAGTAGCTAGATTTATTAACAGACGAAAAGGAGACTTGCCCTACATTAGATTTATGTGGGATCTATGCAGAATATTGAGCACGAAGTTAACCCATGAGGGCAGGCCAGTGCAATTTAAGTACAAACCGGCTTAAAATGATGTAAAGGCAGATCTTTGGGACTATAATTTGTCAAAAAGACTTGTAAAGTGCGCTCGTACGCTCGAAGGCATTAGGAGGCCTTTAGAATCCACAGGGGATCGTCCAAATTCTGTCCGCATTAAAACCAAGCATGAATCTTATTGGGGCGGCTCTATGATTACTTTATATACAGAATAGGAGAGGTCGTCTGGCCTCGTCGATAGCTTGGTTACGCGAAGGAACTAAGTCACTCGTAATAGCCGGAATAATACATTTTGGAGTCGTACCGAAACAGGGTAAATGAAGATTCATTAGAAGATAGTTGTATTGATGGATATAAATATATTGCGAGATAAAAGAAAAGAAATAGGGGCGGGAAGAGTTTCACAGAGATTAAGTTAAATAATTCGTGATCTCGGCCCGCGAACGAAACCCGGATTGCCGCTCAATGAGAATTGTGTGTGTGATGGTGTCGTTGTATGTGATCGTGTCGTGCGTGTGGCTGACACATCTCGATGGTAACGGCACGTCTCCGATGCGTTTAAGACATCACCGGTAATGCCGAACATTGCCGGAGCCTGAAGTCTTCATCAAGACGGTCCATTCCACACCGTGCCTTAAAAGAATATTGTTACACAGGCGCCTTCCTTTTTAACCCAGTCTGCGTCGCGTCTCCTGTTGTGAGTGCAATGCAATAGCCCTTCTCAGCGACGCTCTGGTGCCTCGACTATGAAGAAGCCGTCGTTTGTTAGGTCTTCCGCCTGTTGTGTAGGCGGCGCGCGTCTTCTATTCATCGAGTTGAACGTTCTAAGAATTTGGATCACCGTTCTGAGGAGATTGCCGGGCCGCATTTGACACGCGTGTCACTTCTCCATTCGCGATGGCTTCGCCGTCAAATATTTGGTTGCTAGGCTCTCCATTGAGTTCGTCGTTTTCTTGAGTAGTTGTCTTCACAGCGACAGCACTTGAGCGGCTCTCTGTCTACGCGAGCCTCTCCGTCGTGCCCTAGATTCGGCTGTATTCACTATTCGCCATATGCTAATAGGCCTATATGTGTATACTGTCAATGACAAAATGTGTATCATCGAAGGCTGCGAGATAGTGGCATGTTGGGTGGTTACTCGCAGCTGCGTGTGTGGTGTGGGCCTCGGTTGTTGTTGCCGTTTAGTTTGTGTCAGTGTCCGTTGGTGTTTGTGTGTCTACGTGAGTGCGTTGTGATTGTCCTTTTCTCGTCGTCGCCTCCCTCTTCCTCATTCGCGTCGTCGTGATGTCGTTCCGTGGGATCGCGCGCCCTTACCTCTTTTATCCTTCCTCGTTTCGCACACTTGCTTTACCACACTCTGCGGCCCCTCTCTCCTGTATCAGTGGTGTTCTGACTTGTGTCGTGCTGCTCGTATAGGTAGCTCTTGTGTTGCGGTCCGCCGGTCGTCTGTCTCTTTCAGCCCTGTAATGCCCGCCCGCGTCATCTCGTCTACACCGGCTCGTTGTTATGTCGGTGTTTTACATGAGGTGCCGTAGTTACAGTGTGCCAAGCTCTAAAATCAGTCGCCGGCCAGGGGCAATTCATGACGAGAACGGATCTCGATATACATTTATTACTTCTTATAGAATGTACTATTCTGATAGAATCACTGAAGCGCCTTGTCGTAGTTGTCGTATTATATTATGCTTAGTCCAACTAACACACCGCTCGCACGCTTGGCGCGCCGGAAGTGGTTTTTATTGTGGCCTGTGGCTCCCAGTAGATTTCCGCACGCAACTCTCTGGCTCTCTCTCTCTCTCTCTCCTCTCTTCTCTTCACACACACTCTCTCATCTCTCTCTCTCTTCGTCTCTCCTCTCTCTCTTTTAGCTCTCATCTCTCTCTCTCTCTCTCTCTCTCTCTCTCTCTTTCTCTCTCTCTCTCTCTTCACTCTCTCCCCACACGCGAGCACATCATAACGATTTCCACTTAGTGCTTCGCAATGCGGCACGTTATCTATGTAAAGCTAGATTTTCTATGCGAACAACCGCGCTTTCGCGTTCCATTTGCGTCCCGAGTCGTTAATGGACTGCTTTTTGTCCGGGCGCATCACGCCTCGTTACCGCGCGCACGTATACTGCACGCATCCGCGCAGTTTGCAATTAAATATTTAGTAGTTATTCGGCTTGTCGCATATTCTACGGAGTGACGATGACGCGCAGAATTAACGACTTGGTGACGATGACATTTCTGGTTATGCATGTACATGTTAAATTCATTCACGTCGAAAACGAGATGGGTAGAGAACAGTCACAGGTAGGCACTCTTGCTCGCAAAAAACGACCGAATCTATCGAAATTCTTCGACGTTACTTAAGGGGGCCGCACACCAGCCGATTTTTCACGCGATTTGATCGGCCCGATAAAAATCAGCCGATATCGGGTAGATGTGCGCGTTCATTTGTAGACGATTTTACTTACGATTATTTTTATCGGGTGATCGTTCGAAATCAAACATGTTTGATTTTGAACCGATTATTTTGAAGCGATTTTGCGTAATCCGACAAGATTTTGTGGTGTGCGCGTGAACTCAGGAAAATCGTCTACGATAAATATTGAACAGCCAATAGCTGAACGTGCCCGTGTCACATGACATTTACATTTTATCGTAGGTTTATTATGACATCACATTTTATCGTAGGTGTGCGAGTGTTTATCGGAAGGCGTCGCGCTGAGCCGATTTTACAGACGATGAAGAGATTTTTTAATCGGACCGATTTTTAGGTAGGTGTGCGACGGCCTTTACTGCAATGCGCGACCAGTCTAACTATCGCCGACCTGTGTAAATGTACTCGACAATATTTTCCCCTGTCGCACGAATGTTTGCACGAACGCTGCGCGGAGTCGTCGCGCCGTGGTTCGCGATGAATAAATAATAAATATTTAATAACGTAATCGATCTCCGAAGCTGATTACCGTATTTGAGATGCAATGTTGTTGTCGCGGTTACAACGCAAACGCTGAGCGATTCATCCCGTGAGCGGCGCGAGACTGCTACTAAAACTAATGTGAAGCTGAATCACAACCCCCGATTTCAATAGATATATATATATAGAGAGAGAGAGAGAGAGAGAGAGAGAGAGAGAGAGAGAGAGAGAGAGAGAGAGAGAGAGAGAGAGAGAGAGAGAGAGAGAGA
>NW_014582508.1:0-550 GCF_000485595.1 Priapulus caudatus
ATCATGCAATGATAGCTGTAGTAACTACATCATGCAATGATGGCTGTAGTAACTACATCATGCAATGATGGCTGTAGTAACTACATCATGCAATGATAGCTGTAGTAACTATGTCATGCAATGATAGCTGTAGTAACTACATCATGCAATGATAGCTGTAGTAACTACATCATGCAATGATGGCTGTAGTAACTACATCATGCAATGATGGCTGTAGTAACTACATCATGCAATGACGGCTGTAGTAACTACATCATGTAATGATGGCTGCAGTAACTACATCATGCAATGATGGCTGTAGTAACTACATCATGCAATGATAGCTGCAGTAACTACGTCATGCAATGATGGCTGCAGTAACTACGTCATGCAATGATGGCTGCAGTAACTACATCATGCAATGATGGCTGTAGTAACTACGTCATGCAATGATGGCTGTAGTAACTACGTCATGCAATGATAGCTGCAGTAACTACGTCATGCAATGATGGCTGCAGTAACTACGTCATGCAATGATGGCTGCAGTAACTACATCATGCAATGATGGCTG
>NW_014582508.1:2156-7681 GCF_000485595.1 Priapulus caudatus
TGTCTGTGTGTCTGTGAGTGCGTACGTGTGAGTGTCTGTGAGTGCGTACGTGTGAGTGTCTGTGAGTGCGTACGTGTGAGTGTTTGTGAGTACTCGTTTGCGTGTGAGTGTGCGTGCGTACGTGGGTGAGTGTGCGTGCGTACGTGGGTGAGTGTGCGTGCGTACGTGGGTCAGTGTGCGTGCGTACGTGGGTGAGTCTGCGTGCGTACGTACGGGGGTGAGTGTGCGTGCGTACGTACGTGAGTCAGTGTGCGTGCGTACGTGCGTGAGTGTGCGTGCGTGCGTACGTGGGTGAGTGTGCGTGCGTACGTGAGTGAGTGCGCGTGCGTACGTACGTGGGTGAGTGTGNCTGTGTGTCTGTGAGTGCGCACGTGTGAGTGTCTGTGAGTGCGTACGTGTGAGTGTCTGTGAGTGCGTGCGTGTGAGTGTCTGTGAGTGCGTACGTGTGAGTGTCTGTGAGTGCGTACGTGTGAGTGTCTGTGAGTGCGTGCGTGTGAGTGTCTGTGAGTGCGTACGTGTGAGTGTCTGTGAGTGCGTACGTGTGAGTGTCTGTGAGTGCGTGCGTGTCTGTGTGTCTGTGAGTGCGTACGTGTGAGTGTCTGTGAGTGCGTGCGTGTGAGTGTCTGTGAGTGCGTACGTGTGAGTGTCTGTGAGTGCGTGCGTGTGAGTGTCTGTGAGTGCGTACGTGTGAGTGTCTGTGAGTGCGTGCATGTGAGTGTCTGTGAGTGCGTACGTGTGACGAGTGTTTGGAGTACTGCGTTTTGCTGTGTGAAGTGTGCGTGCGTAGTGTGTGAGTGTGCGTGCGTTACGTGTGAGTGTCTGTGGTGGCGTATATCGTGTGAGTGTCTGTGGAGTGCGTATACGTGTGAGTGGTTGAGTGCGTGCGTGTGAGTGGTCTGTGAGTGCGTGGCGTGTGAAGTGTTCCTGTGAGTGCGTACGCGTGAGTGTCTGTGAAGTGCGTGCGTGTGAGTGTCTGTGAGTGCGTAACGTTGAGTGTCTGTGAGTGCGTTACGTGTGAGTGTCTGTGAGATGCGGTACGTGTGAGTGTCTGTGAGTGGCGCTCACGGTGTGAGTGTCTGTGAGTGCGTACGGTAGTGATGTGATCTGTGAGATGCGTACTGTGTGGAGTGTCGTGTGAGTGCGTACGTGTGAGTGTCTGTGAGTGCTGCGTGTGGAGTGTCTGATGAATGCGTACGTGTCTTGTGTGTCTGTGAGTGCGCACGAGTGATGAGTGTCTGTGAGTGCGTGCGTGTGAGTGTCTGATGAGGCGTGCGTGTGAGTGTCTGTGAGTGCGTGCTTGTGAGTGTCTGTGAGTGCGTGGTGTGAGTGTCTGTGAGTGCGTAGCGTGTGAGTGTTTGTGAGTACTCGTTTGACGTGATGAGTGTGCGTGCGTACGTGTGTGAGTGTGCGTGCGTACGTGGTGAGTGTGCGTGCGTACGTGAGTCAGTGTGCGTGCGTACTGGGTGAGTGTGCGTGCGTAGCGTGAGTGTGCGTGCGTGCGTATCGTGGGTGAGTGTGCGTGCGTATCGTGTGTGCGTGCGTGCGTACGTGGGTGAGTGTGGGCGTGCGTTACTGAGTGTGGCGTGCGTGCGTACGGTGGTGAGTGGTGCGTGCGTACGTCGGGTGAGTCTCGCGTGCGTTAGTACTGGGTGAGAGGTGCTGTGCGTTCGTAACGTGAGTCAAGTGCGCGGCGTACGTGGGTTGAGTGTGCGTGCGTGCGTACGTGGTGAGTGTGCGTGCGTACGTGAAGTCAGTGCGCTGTGGCGTATGTACGTGGGTGAGTGTGGCGTGCGTACGTGGTGAGTGTCGTGCCGTACGTGGTGAGTGTGCGTGCGATAACAGTGAGTCAGTCGCGTGCGTATGTACGTGGTGAGTGTGCCGTGCGTAACGTGGTGAGTGTGCGTGCGTACGTGGGTGAGTGTGCGTGCGTAGTGGGGTGAGTGTGCGTGGCGTACGTGGGTGAGTGTGCGTGCGTGACGTGCGTGAGTGTTGGCGTGCGTACGGGGTGAGTGTGCGTGCGTAACGTACGTGGGTGATGTGCGTGCGTTACGTTGAGTGAGTGTGGCGTGCGTACGTGGGTGAGTGGCGTGCGTTACGTGGTGTGCGTGCGTGCGTAGTGGGTGAAGTGTCAGTGCGTAGGCGTGAGTGAGTGTGCGTCTGCCGTACGTGGCGTGAGTGTGCCGTGCGTATCGTGTGTGCGTGCGTGCGTAACGTGGAGTGAGTGTGCGTGCGTACGTGGGTGAGTGTGCGGCGCTACGGTGGGTGAGTGTGCGTTGCGTACGTGTGGTGCGTGCTGTGCGTACCGTGGTGAGTGTTGCGTGCGTACGTGTTGAGTGTGCGATGCCGTACGTGGTGAGTCTGCGTGCGTACGTGAGTGGAGTGCGGCCGTGCGTACAGTGACAGTGAGTGGTGCGTGTGTACGTGGGTGATGTGCGTGCGTACGTGTGTGCGTACGTACGATGAGTCAGTGCGCGTGCATACAATAGATGGACAGCAGGCGATTATGAAAACCAGGGTTAACCCAACTTGATAAACCAACTAGTATCGTAAAATAATCGTAAAATCTTTATCATGTAATTAATGTTGAAAGTTGAAGTGAGAAAAAGGGGAAAGCCAAACACAATGTTGTATTTCCGAGAGGTCTTGTACCAATTTAAGCTGGTGTATATTCAGTGATTGTAAACACAATATTGTGATCGCACGCCACGATATATTGCTGATGTTTTTAGGGAAATTATACATGCCATGATTTGAACAGCGCGTATGTTAAATTGGATGTCTTGTTTTCGTAATTGCGTTGCATTTTTCACTACGTCAAATCTACGTCACAGCGTAGCATTGATGAATTGCTTTTCTGCATTCTGTCACGTATTTTTAGTTAGTTGATCAAAATCGTCGTGTGGTTTGTGTTGAGTGTCGATGGATGTCTAATGCGCAGGTTTTAGCAAAAATTTATGAGATATTATCTCTAATAAATATTTCGCTATATTATATAGCTTAGCAATAAACATGTAGCCAATGTCTTTTGTATATATAATTTCAGGGAGCATTAATTTGTTGTAAAGATTTTCTCTGTGTTGTTTTGCGTCACTATAATGCCATTGCAAAGTATTTGTAATTTCCGATAGATTTAGTTCGTGTATGCGTTTCCTGTGTTTGATTTTTGTACTCGTATGTATTACGTTATTACATTCAATAGTTCCGTGTTTCTCGTTAAAATGTTAATTAAAAGTGATTGAACGTTATCCTACACTGTACACAGCCAGCAATAGTGATACTAGAGAATTGCCACGTCTTGTTTTGCGTGCAAACTGTGAAGTGTTTAGTTTTGAACATTCAGATTTATTAATTTGCTTGTGACGTCGGCAGTGTTTGTGTAGGACTTGATCTCATATCTTCAAACACTGAGTTTTCCCTGGTGAATATATTAAGTAGCTATGCATACTACTGTCTCTCTCCCTCTCGCTTGCTCTCTCCCTCCCTCTCTTGCTCTCTCCCTCCCCCTCTTTTGCTCTCTCTCTCTCTCTTTCTCTCTCCCTCCCTCTCTTGCTCTCTCCCTCCCTCTCTTGCTCTCTCCCTCCCTCTCTTGCTCTCTCCTCCCTCTTTTGCTCTCTTCCTCCCTCTCTTGCTCGCTCCTCCCTCTTTTGCTCTCTCTCTCTCCCTCTCTTACTCTCCTCCCTCTTTTGCTCTCTCCCTCCCTCTCTTGCTCTCTCCTCCCTCTTTTGCTCTCGTTCCTCTCTCTCTTGCTCTTTCCTTCCTCTTTTGCTTTATCCCTCCTTCTCTTGCTCTCTCCTTCCTCTTTTGCTCTCCCTTTCTTGCTCTCTCCCTCACGCTCCCTTTCGATCCCCCTTACCTCTCACCATCCCTCCGTTCTTTCTCTCTTTCTCCTCCCTTCCCCCTCTTGTGCTCCCACCTCCCATCCTTTTCCCTCTCCTCCTCCCCTCCTCCCCTCCTCCCTCTTGCTTCCTTCATGTGGGTATTGAGTGTATACATGTATGAGTGTTATTAGGTTGATGGATTATCGACATATTGAGACTTGGACAACCTCGTTTTATATTAGTGACGGACGTGCGTGCGTGCGCGTGCGTGCATGCGTGCGTGTGCGTGCGTGCGCGTGCGTGCATGCGTGCGTGTGCGTGCGTGCGCGTGCGTGTGCGTCTGTGAACAGTCAGGTCACGCGCGTTGTAATTTCCCCGCCCGCCTCATTCGCTGTTCTCTTCTCTGCTTCTTCTCTGCTTCGCCTCATTCAGAGCCTAATTCTCCATCGTCGTCGTCGTTATTACAGATGAATGGACGTCTAATTGTGTTGTGGAGCATCTCTGTGTGCAGTTCTAACTCCCTGCCTTCCCCTCTCTCTTCCTTCATCCCACCCCATCTCATCTAACCTCCCCTCTTCTACATTCCTCTATCCCTACCTTCCTCTACTTCCCCTCTTATTCCATTCCTTCACATCCCTCTCTCTTCCCCCTCCCTCCCTCCTCCTCCTCCCTGTCTCCTTTCCCGCTCCCTCCCTCCTCCCTAACCCTTCTTTCTTTATCTCCCTGCCTCTTCTCTCTTCCTCTCAGCATGGCCATGGTCATGTTTTGTCGCTCACTCTCTCACTATGTCCTTTACAGATGAAGTAAAGTCTAAGGCAGTTAATGAGCAGCTTGCTGTGATAGAGGATAAGCTTAAGGAGTTGGATGAGATTGTCTCATCCGTGCAGCATGGGTCCGGTGGCGTGCAGGAGCTCGGCTCCAACCTCACGACACTGATGTCTCAGGTAACGTGAATAACTGCTGGGTTAGATACAGAAGGGGGAGTCTGTGTGTGTGTGTGTGTGCGTGTGCCTGTGCCTGTGCCTGTGCGTGGGCGTGTGCGTGAGCTTGTTAGGGTAGGGTGTTAGGTTATGGTGTTATCGTATTAGATACAACCCTCGTCTGTCCAGCCATCAACATGGCTGTAGATTCATCAGTGATCTTTGCTTCTCTGCAGGTGAAATCCCTGAACAGTGCTGCTCAGAGTCTGCAGCTGAGTGTGGCTTCAGCACCAACACTAACCTCGCTACCAAAGCAAGTACAGACAATAGAAGAGGTATGTATGACCTCCCACCCTCCCTTCCTGCCTGCCGGCCTTCCTGTCTGCCTCCCTGTATGTCTTTCTGCCTGCTTGCATGCCTGCCTGTCTGCCTGACCGTCCGCCTGTCTGCCTGCCCGTCCGCCCGCTCGCCTGCCCGCCTTCTCGCCTGCCCGCCTTCNATTTTTGCATCTCCCAGATATGGACAATTACGCACTAAATGGGTATTCTCCTCGCAAAAGAAACATGTACTCGGAGGCCGATACACACGAGATTCCCTGCTACTGTAATTAGCATAAGATTGTCCTCTCTGATTCGCATGGGTATTCATTCGACCGGCATTGGGTCGCTTGCTAGAATAGTATGCATCCTTTCTATTTTCCTGTTCCAATCGAAAACATTGTGCTCTGTTAAATAGTGGTTGAGCTTCGGCGGCTGGTTTACCCCTATAATCTCTATATTCGTCTTCC
>NW_014582509.1:0-1493 GCF_000485595.1 Priapulus caudatus
TGTGGTCCGCCCCCACAAAAAAATGGCCAAGTGTTGGCGGGCCGGCAACGACCACTCACCACCGAAATTAGTCGGTGACACGATGTTGCAGAGAATCAAACCGCGTTTGTATTCTCACACTGAAATTGTCCTCGTGGTGGCAAATTGTGGATGAAGTGTGCTGTGACGCGGCAACGGCGCACAAAAATTGCCGACCACGAAAATTGCCTAGTATGACGAGCCACGAAAATGGTTGAAGTTTGTGCTAGTTTAGGTTAGGGTTTTGTCAAATAAATTAGTATTAATCAACATGAACTATATCATATCGACCAATACCTAATCGAGAATTAAGAATCGATTTCGGGAAGTTGGTTAAATGAATTAGGAATGAAAGCGATAAACTATGGAGCACTGCAGAAGTTATGTGCGGTGATGATTTTCTCTTTCCTTCCTTCCGCCCGCTGTGCCTCGTCTGCATAGCGTGGTCGCGGTGTGTCATCAAGGCTCCTATATGCAGACGGCACCAGTAGCTCGTTCCTGCTGTGGTGATGGATATATATGTCAGCTGGGGCTGATTTAGCGCGTCTATATGTCACCCAGCGGTTACTGCACGAACGCCACCAACATATCCCTGAGTACCGTCGCTCATGGATATACCGCCAGAACGTTAACCCTGTACTAAATACTACTACTCTTAATATGCCGCGACCGTACTCGCCTACTCCACTAAAACGAGGTCTTAGGGGTCGCCTACGCCTACTACCCTAACTCCAAACTCCGAACCTAATACCCCAATCCATAAACTCTAACCCAACCCTAACCCTAACCCTAACACTAACCCTAACCCTAACATATCAGCTAATTAGTTACCAGGGTACGTTCGCCGCGTATACCGGGACAGTACCCAGCGCGTACGTTCGCCATGCTACCCTGGGTAGACATAGACTCTTATCAGCCGTCAGTGGGTGTCTGTGTAGCTTATGACGGTTACTAAAGATTCTCGAAAATTGCCCGTACGAGCAACGAAAATGGTGAAGTGTGCGCTGCCCGCTTAAATCGAACCCTGCCTGTAATTGTAATTGTATGGGATCTTATGACTCCTGGCAACATTAGACACCGGACATAACCTGCCATGATAATAATCTAATCTAATATAATCTAATATAATATAATAATTGGGTAATTGCATTAGATTGCTTAATCAGAGCCGGTGAAACTCGACATGGTACCGCGGGATAAAACCCGGGGACGATAATTTCGAGTGACTGTAAAAAGAAACTATAACGGAGATAAATTGCTGCTGCTCGGCGAGTATAGGAAGAATAAACGAGCGGTGGTTAGGGTTGGTGATGGGGGTGGGAGTGAAGGGTGGTAGTTAGGGTAGTTGATGGGGGTGGGAGTGAAGGGTGGTAGTTAGGGTTGGTGATGGGGGTGGGAGTGAAGGGTGGTAGTTAGGGTTGGTGATGGGGGTGGGAGTGAAGGGTGGTAGTTAGGGTTGGTGATGGGGGTGGGAG
>NW_014582509.1:5961-7679 GCF_000485595.1 Priapulus caudatus
AGAGAGAGAGAGAGAGAGAGAGAGAGAGAGAGAGAGAGAGAGAGAGAGAACGCGTGATGTCCGAGAGGAACATACGTGCAGTATGAATGTCCGGCTGGCTAGACCTTGCTTGCCGACTGATTTAAGTCGGCTTTCATCTTCCGGCGATTGAGTGAGTCGTACAGTGTACGCGTGAGAGCAAGGCTGGATGAGAGTATATTAAATCTGCAGAGGTTTTTCAAGCTGTATGCTACGAAGCGAACTCTCTCGCATCTTTAACGCTGTATGGGCGGAATACGGTCGGGAAAGAAATATCCCCCTTTCGCTCTCTCAAAAAAGCTCTCGGTCTCTCTTCTGTCAATCCAGTCTTCGTCAGTCTTCCTCATGGGCGAGTATGGCATACTCTGTCGCTCTCCTCTCTCAGGGTACACCGTCGGAGGGGTCGAACCGCAACCATTCGATTCAGGAATCTCTAATAAATCGGCCTGCATGGTCAACGCCTGTCAACAAATTTGCCACGCTCATAGCGGCGCGGCTCAGGGTGCGTGGTGCAAATCGTCGCCTGGGTTGGCAGATCTCGCTTCCTCGGTGCCAACCTCTTCTCTCGTGCCTCTCTCTCCTCTTGTCTCTCTCTCTCTTTTGCTTCTCTCTCTCTTTCTTTCTCTCTCTCTTCTTTCTATCTCTTCTTCTTCTCTCTCTCTCTCTCGTCTCTACTCTCTCTCTCTCTCGTCTCCTCTCTCTCTCTCAGTGCTCCCTCTTCTCTCTTCTCTAACTTTCTTTTTCATGTAACCACAACACAATGTTATCTTGCATGTCCTGTTGTTTTGTGTGTTGTAATTAGTTTTTTTGTGTGTTTGTGTTTTAATTAGTGTGTGTAGGTAATTTGACGCGCCAGCGCATTTTACCTTGCTTCACTCACAAAGAAGCAGAAATTTGCAGTCGATCAAACGAAGTGTGGTGGTGAATGGTGATCCAACAATGCAGTCTGCAATAAGTGATACGCAGTAGGTGTAGTGCTGGCCGCCTATGTTAGGCTGTGGTGTGATAACTGAAGCTGTTGATAACTGATGGCGGTAGCATAGCGTGGGCAGAATACACGCATGCACGCACCGCACACGATGTACCGACAGACGCTACGCAGCGCGTCGCACGCCACATACACGTACGCGCACACAAGCACGGGCACAATGACACGTACGCCACACACCGCATACGCAACACACCCAGACACGCGGACCAGCAGCGCAGGCACAAACACACGCACGCGCGGCACACATACGTACGCGCGCACCACGACGCAACGCAACACACACGCGACACAGCACACGCACACACACATAATACGCACGGCCAACCGCACAACGGCGGCTGCGCGGCACACATACATACACACATGCATACACATGATGCATACATGCATACATCTACATACAGTAGCACACCACACACACACACGCACGCACGCACGCACGCACGACGCCACGCACGCAGCGCAACACCACACGCGACGCGACGCACGCACGCACGCAGCGCACGCACGCACGCACACACACCACACACACCACACACACAGCTACACACACACACACACATACATCCATACATACAGTACATACATAATACATACGATACATACATCACATACATACATACAATACATACATAGCATACATACATACATAGCATACATACATACATACCATACATACATACATACATGTACATACACGCGCGCGGGC
>NW_014582510.1:0-592 GCF_000485595.1 Priapulus caudatus
TGTACTGTCTGGAAGACATCTTGTGGAGGACACGAGGTGTGTGTGTGTGTGTGTGTGTGAGTGACTGTGTGTGTGTGCGTGCGGCTGTGTGCGTGCGTACAGACCGAGATAGTGTGTGTGTATATATGTGTTTTCGGCACGTGGACATCATACTATCTCATCAGATAGATAGATAGATAGATAGATACTTGGACACAAACGTAAGTGATGCTGCTACGTAAAATATGTGTGTGTATGTATGCGTGTGTGTGTGTGTGTGTGTGGTGCGTGCGTGTGTGCGTGCGTGCGTGCGTGCGTGCGTGCGTGCGTGTGTTATTTTTGTCTGTGGCTGTGTGTAGTTGTTCACACATTCCTTTCCGCTATCCAGTACATTAATTCTTTAACCGTATTGCCAATCTAATCATATCCCTAACCCTAACGTACCTCTGGCCCTAATCCAAATCCTAATCCAAACTTGATCTTGACCCTAACCGTAACCTGAAGCACCCAAGGTCCCAGTAGGGTCCCAGTCGTAAGGTCGTAGTAAGGTCAGTAAGTAAGGTCCCAGTACCCAGGGAAACAGATATTTCCCCTTACGTGGTCGCTATATACA
>NW_014582510.1:2392-2849 GCF_000485595.1 Priapulus caudatus
ATATATATATATATATATATATATATATACTTGTGTGTGTTCATGTATATATACATACATATATATATATAATATCAAGATAATATCTCCTGATAATATATACATATATATGCTAATATCATGAACACGTACCTGTGTGTATTTATGTGTGCTCAAGCAAAGCAAAGTGCACATTGGTCAGGCCTATATAAGCGTGTATAGGGAGGGGGACATGCGCGTGTACTCACTCGAGTTTCTGGAGTTCATTGTACAGGCAAGTAAATGCATATATATATATTAATTATATACGTTTTATATATGTGGGTCTGTGCGTGCGTGCATACGTGCGTGCGTGCGGGAGTGCGTGCGTGTGTGTTAGTGCGTATTTTATGATAGCACGTTCGTGGGTAGAGGAGAGCTGTGCATGAGAACTGCCTTGGTCAGCATAAGATACAGAGAGCGAGAGAGAGAGAGAGAG
>NW_014582510.1:6647-7678 GCF_000485595.1 Priapulus caudatus
CAAAAGAGAAGGAAGCAGAGACATAGAAGGAGAGAGAGAGAGAGAGAGAGAGAGAGCGAGGCGAGAGAGAGAGAGAGAGAGACAGCGAGGGCGAGAGAGAGAGAAAGAGAGAACGTGAAAGAAGAGAGACGGATACAGCGACAGAGAATGAGGGAGAGGAGCCCTAATGCCACGACAGACTGCCTCACGTGTCTTCTCCTTCTTACCGACCACGCGATCCCCCCTCCCCCCCCCGCCACGGCTGCGCGCTGCCAGGGGGAGCGACCAACTGTATGCCCTCTGGCGGCGTAACGTGAGCAAGATGAGTCATGCTGTGACGTCACGACGCTTCTTCACATGCATGGTGTCTTTCTCGGTGTGCGTACGTGCGTGCGCGTGTGTGTCCTTCTCTCGTTATCTCTCCTTGTCCGTATGTATCTGTGTATGTGTGTGTGTGTGTGTGTGTGTGCGTGTGCGCGTGCGTGCGTGCGTGCGTGCGTGCGAGCGTGCGTATGCGTGTGTGTGTGCAATTCTCCGTGTGTACGTGCGTGCGAGCGTATGCGTGTGTGTGTGTGTGTGCAATTCTCCGTGCGTGCGTGCGTGCGTGCGTGTGGCTGTATGTGCGTCCCCGTGTCTCTGTCTGTGTCAGTGTGTCCATTCCATTCATAAGCATTACTTGTCGTTGGTGGTTGCCAGCACTTGAATAGAAGCTTTCTCTCTCTCTCTCTTTCGGCAAGCAGGCAAACCTGTTGCTGGTTATATGGTGAATGAATATGTGTGCAGGTGTGTGTCTTTCTCGCGCTCGCTCTCTTCTTTTTCTTCTTCTTCTTCTCTCTACCTCTCTTTCTCCCTCACTCGCTCACTCGCTCTTGCTTCTTCTCCCCCTTCTATAACACTCTCTGTGTGTGTCTGCCTCACTGCCTCTCCCCTTCTCTCTCTCTTTCTCTATCTGTCTCTCTCTCTCTCTCTCTCTCAGAGAGAGAGAGAGGGAGGGAGGGAGGGAGAGGGCGAGAATGAGAAAGACAGAGAGAGAGAGAGAGAGAGAGAGAGAG
>NW_014582511.1:0-1570 GCF_000485595.1 Priapulus caudatus
ATCCTGCACCGCCCCCGGTGTATAGCATCCCACCGGTGGGAGGCTGATTGCTCATTTGGCACAACAGGGAGGATGCGGGTCAGAGAGACCCTCCCACCCAGACCCTCCCCTCGCGTGGCTTCGCGAGACAGGGCGAACATCGTCATCGTTATCGTCGCTGCCATCGTCACTATCGTCGTCATCGCTGCCATCGTCGTCGTTGTCGTCGTCGTCACTGCAATCGCCACAGTCGTCACAATTTAGACCAGTTTCACCATCGTCGTCAACGTGACCCTCACCTCGTTCTNGAGAAGAGGGTTGATGCAAGAGGAAGAGAGATGGGAGGTGAGAGGAAAGAGAGAGGAGGATAGAGAGAAGAGAGGAAGTAGAGCCCGAGAGGAGGGAGAGTGAGAGGGGAGACGACACACGAGGAGAAGAGAGATGAAGTGAGAGAGGGGAGGGGGAGCGAGGGGGAAGAAAAGACAGAGAGAGTGGAGGCCGAGGAAGGCAGAGAGAGAAAGGAAGTGAGAGAGTGGAAGAGAGAGATGGAGGGAGGATAAGGGAGAAAAGAAGAGAGAGGAAGCGAGAAAAAAGGAGAAGAAAGGGGGGATCAGGTGAAGAGATGTGAGGATAGAGATGGTGGATGGTAGGAAGGAGAGAGAGAGAGAGGGGGGAAGAAAGCGAGGGAGACATGTACAGACAGATAGAGAGAAGGGTAGAGAAAGAGAAATAGAAAGAGAGAGAGATGGGGGATATATACTTGTGGCTGTCAATTCAGTCACGATGCGATCTGTTGACACACGTATCGCGGAGCCGCCATGTTGCACGTGCTGCGCCGCGTAGACGCAGTGCGAGATGCGCGCGCACCCTAGCGGCGCATTAACGAGTCTTTATCCCAGAAAAACGCGCTTTAGATTTTTTTGAACAGATTTACGATTTTTAGATTGTTTTAGTTTAATTAAAAAAACAAACTAAATACGTTGTCGACTGCCGCGCATCCCGTTGCCGTGGAAACGAGTCACGTGACGCGTCTGCGGGACATCAGCCCGCGCCCCTCTGCCATCGTGGAGGGAGACTGAGACAGAAGGGGCCCTGGACGATCGTGCGGCGACGGGCGACCGTGGTTTACAGCGATTCAGTTCTCTTTGATCGCGCGCGGTGAAGCGAGAGGAACTGGAGGGAAGGCTGCGAAAGCAGGGAGACAAAGGTGATACACAGCGAGATACACAGCGAGATACAAAGCTGATGCACTGTGAGTCAGCGCGTCGTTACGCCAACCACCCCTCCTCCTCCTCCCACTCACAGCATCCCCCTCATACCCTCCCCCTCCCCCACACATCACGTCCCAGCCTCATCATCCGCATCTCCTTCACACCCTCCCCCTTTACGCCCTCCTCCGGGCTACATCATGCCACAGCATCCCCATTCTCACACCTTCCCCCCTCCTCTCCCCCTCCCCCACCCACCAGCTACATCACGCCCCATCCTTCTCAACCTCCACCACCGCCTTCCCCACCCACCGGCTACATCACGCCCCATCCTTCTCAACCTCCACCGCCGCCTCCCCCACCCACCAGCTACATCACACCCC
>NW_014582511.1:2995-4807 GCF_000485595.1 Priapulus caudatus
GGGGAGGCTACGCTATACGGTATATAGTAGACGATCCGTGTCCTCGCTTCGCTTAGTATTCGGTCTTAGGAGGGGAGGGAGAAAGCAGGGGGAGGGGGGCTCCACAGCCTCGGGAGGAGGGGAGGAGGGGAGGCTACGCTATACGGTATATAGTAGACGATCCGTGTCCTCGCTTCGCTTAGTATTCGGTCTTAGGAGGGGAGGGAGAAAGCAGGGGGAGGGGGGCTCCACAGCCTCGGGCGAGGCAGGGAGCGAGGGGAGGCTACGCTATACGCGTACTATAGTAGACGATCCGTGTCCTTCGCTTCGCTTGTATGCGCGCGGTCAACGCTATTAGTGGCCATGATTAATCAGCTAGCTTGTCAAATGGGCCGTTACACGCATAATATCCCGGCCCCGTACTCTCATCGATTACATGGCCTCTCCCTCTCTTTATCCCCCCGTTCTCTCTTCCCCTGTTCTCTCTCCCCTTCTCTCTCTGGTTTTCTCTCTCTCTCCCCTTCTCTCTCTGTTCTCTCTTTCTCTCTCTCGCTCTCTCTTCTCACTCTTTCTTTCTCCCCCCCCTCTCTCTCTCCTGTCTCTCTCCCTCTTTATCTCTCTCTCTCTCTCTCTGCGCCGTTCACTCTCTCTCTCTCTCTCCTCTTCTCCGCTTTATCTCTTTCTTTCTCGCTCTCTCTCTCTTTCTCCTCTCTTCTCCCTCTCTTTCTCCTTCTCTTTCTCCCACTCTTTCTCTCTCTCGTCTCTCTCTCTCTCTCTCTCTCTCTCTCTCTCTCTCTCTCTCTCTCTCTCTCTCTACTCTCTCCCTCTCTCCCTCTCCTCTCTCCCTCGCTTCCTCTCTCCCTCTCCCCCTCTCCCCGTCTCTCTCCCTCTCTAACTTTCTCCCTCTCCCCTCTCTCTCTCTCCCTCTCTCCCCCTCTGTCCCTCCCCCTCTTTCTCCTCCCTCCCCCTCTCCCCCTCTCCCCCTCTCTCTCACTCTTCCCCTCTCCCTCTCTCTATATTGTGACGTCACGTTGTAGACACTATGTCACCAACCTGACGGATGCATGCGTGACGTCCTCCCGTGTCGCGTGTCAAGATAAGATGGTTTCCTCTTGACTTCATCTTGGCTTCTTTATCTTGGCTTCTTTATCTTGCTTTCTTTATCTCAGCTTCTTCATCCATCAGCCGCCGCTGCTGCTACAGGGATGGCGATAACCTGAAGGCAATCTGTCGTTATCTACAAGATTGATCCGTAGCTTCGTTATATGTCGATCGTTATATCTTATATCTTATATCTCTCGCTATTAACGTGAGTTTTTCTCCATTTTTATCCATCATTCTATCTCTCCATCGTCGTCCGCCTGCGCGCGCGCGCNTTCTCTCTCTCTCTGCTGGCTTCCTCTGTGTGTGTGTGACTCTCTCTCTTTCTCTCTGTCTCTCTGCTTCCCTCTCTCTCTCTCTCACACACACTCTCTCTCCCCCTCTCCCCTCTCTCTTTCCCACACACGTGTTATCGGCCCCGGGTTTTATTGTATGCACGCGCGCATGCAAGCAATCAACTTGAATCGTAGCTTTGATTTGATACAGAGCATGCATGTTTCCGCTTTCGTCGCTATCAGCTGCGAATATATAGCATTACCTCTATAACAAGCGAGCTAAAGCCGGCGCCACCTTATATAGGTGCAGTAAACGCAGCGGCAAAAACACTAGAGCAGCGCGCGATAACTGCTCCCTCTGGTGAGATGTGTGTGTGTCTGTGTGTCTGTGGCGGGGAGAGGGGTCGGTGCGTGGGGAGGGGGAGTGTGTGTGTGTGTGTGTGTGTGTGTGTGTGTG
>NW_014582511.1:6320-6693 GCF_000485595.1 Priapulus caudatus
AGAGAGAGAGAGAGAGAGAGAGAGAGAGAGAGAGAGAGAGAGAGAGAGAGAGTTTTTTGCTGTCCTCCACCTCATCCCACATCATGCACAACGAAGCTATGCCATTACAACCACACTGTGACGTCCCACCCACACTGTGACATCACATGCACACTGCAACATCACACCCACGTTCACCTCACGTTGCACCTGTTCTGTGACGACACGCATACCGTGTATATCGTCACACCTACTACACCGTGACATCACACCTTCGCTGTGTACTCACACGTTCGAAAAAAACCGTGTATATTATTATTTGACGCTTCCGGTTTTTTTATTCATATTTATCAAGAGCGTATAAAGAAGGAGAGCGTACAACGGTGAAATGCTA
>NW_014582511.1:10946-12023 GCF_000485595.1 Priapulus caudatus
TAATTCCACCATGCTTACACTCTCCTCATCTCTGACAATCTCCTCTTCATCTCTCTGCTGCAGCCTCTCTCTCATCTCCTCTCTTGTCAATCCTCACTCTCTCTCCCATCTCTTCACTTTCATCATCGATCTCTCTCTCTCACTCTCGCTCTCATAGCCATGACGCTCATCTTCTCTCCATCTCTCGTTCTCTCTCGTACATGATCTCTCATCATCTGCCATGTCTCTCACATCCGTCTCGCTCTCTTTTCTGCTCATCTCGCAGTCTCACTTTCTCGACTTCTCTCCTCTCTCTTCTCTCTGCGCTCTCTGTCATCTCTCTCTCTCCTCTCTCTCTCTCATCGTTCTCTCTCCTCGTCTAGCTATCTGCAGCAGAGCGGCAACATAGCAACACAGAGCAGCAGTGAGAGTGGAGTGATGCTAAGTGAAGCTCTCAAGTCTCACGTAAGCTTGCGTCGCGAAGCATCCATGAGTGGACTCAGCGCAGCATCTCTCACGCGCGTGCACCGGCACACGGATGCGGTTGTTGTGGCAACGGCTGCTGTTGCTATTCGACCTCGATGAAAACCATGACGGCGTTTCTCTTTTTCCTCCTCCTCCTCCATCTCTTTCCCAGCCTCTTTAGCCTACTCTCAGCATCCTCCTCTTTCTCCTAATCTTCAGCCTTTGCCTTCTCCTTCTCCTGCTCCATCTCTTCCTGGCATCATCATCATCTTCTTCTTTTCCCCAGCTTCCCCTCCTACTGAGCTTACCCTCTTTCTCCACTTCCTGCTCCTCCTTCTCCAAATCCTTCTCCTACTTCTTAGCCTCCTACTTCTCTTTTTCCTCCTCCTGATCCTCCGTAGCTTACTCTCCTGCTCCTCTCCTCCTTCTTCTCCTCCTTCTCCTCCTCCTCGCCCTTCTCCTTCTCCTCATCCGTTCCCTTCTCCTCCTCTTCTTCCTCCTCCTCCTACTCCTCTATCTCCTCTTCCTCCTCCTCCTCTTACTCTTCCCCACTCCTCCTCCACTCCTCACCCTTCCCATCCTTCTTCCCCTTCCTCCTCCTCATCCTACTCCTCTTCCACTCATCACCCTTCT
>NW_014582512.1:1959-4283 GCF_000485595.1 Priapulus caudatus
GAGAGAGAGAGAGAGAGAGCGAGAGAGATAAAAACGACGAAAAAGATGCAAAAAAAAGCGAAAGAGTCTCTTTCCTGGAGGACACTCAATGCTCCTCTTGGAGAGGCTTAGTATCTCCTTCTCTGAGAGCACTAGCTCCTCCCATCACGAATGACGGGGAGGAGGGGGAGGGGGAGGAGGCATCTCTAAAAGAGGAATTTCCCCTTGGGGCGAGACCGCTCTTCTCTGCTTCGACCTCAGTTATCCCGACTGACGAGCCACTTTAGACTAACGCAGCCTGTCATTTAGAAAAAAAGTCTTCTTCATTAGGCTTCCCCTATGTTTACATCTGCATGTACGCCAGGGGACTGCTTGCTGATTTTACGTGTTCACGTTTTTGACAAAAAAACAGGGGCAACATTTGCGTGTTCTCGTCAGCGCAACAAGAGAGCGAACAACGGCAAAATCAAACGCAACAACGCCCAACAAAACACGCAACATCACGCAACAACGCCGAACAGAAACACGCAACAGCGCGCAACAACGCCCAACAAAAACACGCAACAGCGCGCAACAACCCCCAACAAAAACACGCAACATCACGCAATAATGCCCAACAAAAACGCGCAACATAGCACAAAAAACAAGCGGCGACGCAACTGTGTTCAACGCCCAGAAACAATACATGACAACAGGCAGCAACGCGCCCCAGCACGCGGGAACACAGCAACAGCCAACACGCAACAACAACACGCAACAATAATACGCAACAACGGAACGCAACAGCAACACGCAACAACAGCACGCAACACCAACACGCAACAACGGAACGTAACAGCAACACGCAACAATAATACGCAACAACAGCACGCAACACCAACACGCAACAACGAAGCAACGCTACAGCAACACGCAACGCGAGCACGCAACAAACAGTGCACCACGCCCATCTCTAAGCTTACTAACCCACGCAACATTCCCTCACCTGGGTAAACAGAGGGTCCAACAGCTGTAAGGTGTGTATGTTGACATTATGTGTGATCGCTCATCGGCCTGACATGTAACACACCAGACCAGGCTTTCTCTCTCTCTCTCTCTCTCTCTCTCTCTCTCTCTCTCTCTCT
This sequence comes from Priapulus caudatus, assembly GCF_000485595.1. NCBI lineage: Eukaryota > Metazoa > Priapulida > Priapulimorpha > Priapulimorphida > Priapulidae > Priapulus > Priapulus caudatus. Next base: position 3,063 of record NW_014582512.1, read on the forward strand.
CTCTCTCTTCCTTCTCTCTCTCTCTTCTTTCTCTCTCTCTTCTTCTTCTCTCTCTCTCTCTCGCTCTCTTCTCTTTTCTCTCTCTCTCTCTCTCTCTCTCTCTCTCTCTCTCTCGCTCTCTCTCTTTCTCTCTCTCTCTCTCTCTCTCTCTCTCTCTCTCTCTCTCCTGTCTCTCTCTCTCTCCTCCTCGCTCTCTCTCTCTACTCTCTCTCTCTTCTTTTTCTCTCTCTCTCCCTCGATCTCTCTCTCTCTCTCTCTCTTTCTCGCTTTCTCTCTCTCTCGCTCTCTCTCTGTATCTCTATCTCTTTCTCTCTCTGTGTATCTCTATCTCTCTCTTCCCTCTCCCTCTCCCTCTCTCTATCTCTATCTCTTTCTCTCTGTGTCTCTATCTTTCTCACGCGCGCTCCTTCTCTTTCCCTCTCACTCCATCTCTCTCTCTCTTTCTTTTTTTCTTTCCTTCTTTCTTTTTTTCTTTCTTTCTTTCTCTCTCTCTCTCTCCATTTCTCTCGTTTTCTCGCTATCTCGTTCTTTCGCTCTCACTCTCTTTCGCTCACCGTCTTTTTCTATTTTCACACCATCTTTTTTCTCTTCGCTCTTATTCTCTTTCTTTCCGTCTCTTTCTCACACCTCTCTATGAACTCTGTGTCCTGCTGGCTCCATCCATGGCGCGGAGGGCCACTACAGCTGTGTTGCTTTTTCTAACACGCTTTACCGAAGCAGTTTTAGCGAGAGTTTCTAGCTCTTACGCTAGCCAAGCTTGTTAGCCTGACTCGCTCTACACTCATTTCGACATCAGGTGTCGATTTGAGCCAATCGGGATAAAGTGCCTTGGTAAGGCGCAGCAGCAGTGGCCGCGTTAAGAGTTGACGCATCCTAGGATTTAACAATCGGTGGTAAGCACAATACCGTCACTGCTCCCTTCCTTTCCCCTCTTTCCGACTCTCTATCTTCTTGGCCACTCCATCTACCTCTCCATCGCCCACTCCTTCCCAACTGTTTTGCGCTCTTTCCTTCTCTATCTCTCTCGCTCGCTCTCTCTCCACACCCTCTATCTTTCTTCCACTTCCTCACTCTCTCCCTCACTCCTTCCCTCTCTCTCCGCGCCTTTCCCATCTCTCCCACTCCCTTCCCCTCTCCCCCACTCCCTTCCCCTCTCCCCCACTCCCTCCCCCTCTCTCCCTCTCCCCCCACTCCCTTCCCCTCTCTCCCCACTCCTTTCCC
>NW_014582512.1:5860-7670 GCF_000485595.1 Priapulus caudatus
GAGAGAGAAAGAAGAGAGAGAGAGAGAGAGAGAAGCAGGAAGACGAAGACAGAAGAAATGAAAAAGTGATAGAGCAAGAAAGAGGAGTAGAGAGCTGAGAGAGCGAAGAGAGAGAGAGAGAGAAGGGAAAGGAAGACAGAAGTGAGAGAGTGAGAGAGCGAGAAAGAGGGGTAGAGATAGAGAGAGAAAGAAGTGAGAGAAAGCGAGCGTGTGAGAGTGAGAAAGAGAGGTAGAGAGCAGGAGAGGGTGAGAGTAGGGAGACGAGGGCAGAATAAGAGAGAGAGGGATATAGAAAGAGGGAGAACGAAGAAGAGGCAGCGAAAGCAAAAGGGAGAAAGAAGAAGTGAGAGAGCAAACGCGCACGAGCGAGTAAGTTAGAGAGCGAGAGAGCGAAGGAGAGAGAGGGGGAAAGAGAGAGAGAGAGAGCGAGAGAGAGAGGAGAGAGGAAGAGAGGGGGAAAGAGAGAGAAGAGAAGAGAGAGGCGAGGGATGAGCGTGGAGAGAGGTGAGAGGAACCGAGATGATGAACGCAGAGAGAGGGAGAGAGAGAGAGAGAGAGAGAGAGAGGGCGCGCGCGAAAAAGAGAAAAAGAGAAAGAGAGAAAGAGAAATATGAGAGAAAAAGACTTCCTCATCGTACGACCCGTGTATGTGTGTGCATGTGTGCGTGCGTGCGTGCACGTGTGGGCGTGCGTGCGTGCGTGAATGCGTACTCATATTCGTGCGCGCGCGCGTGTGTGTGTGTGTGTGCGTGTGTGTGCGCGCGCGGGTAGAGATAGAGAGCGTGGGTGCGCTCGTGTATTCGTGTGTGTTTTCTATGTTCTCTGTGTTTGCAACCTTAGTCTTCAATCTGTCAAACAGACGAAAATCGTTCTGTCCCATAAATTTGTAATAATGACACTTTCCGCACCACTGAACAGAGTTCACATCGCTAGACTGACCCGAGGCGTCGCTGTCAGGCAGCAACGCGGCGCGCGTCAAACGACGCGGGTCCAGCCTACGCTTGCAATTCGAAACGTATGATCGACCATTATACGTGGGAGCGAATTCCCGAAGAAACAAAGATTTACTCGTTTTTTTCTTCGCGCTTGTTTTTCTCAACGTTTTGAATACTTTAACAGAACGGAAGAATCTTCATGGTGACGTCACAGCGCCGCGGGAGCAGCTCGAATCCTTCGTAAAATTATTCTTGCATTTACGAGCGGCAGCATCAAACAGCAGCAGCGGTCGATATGTTCATTTGACGCTCATTCCACGAGACTTTACCCGCCGGCAGAAGACGCCTGTGTCGATGCATGCGATTGGAGCGCCACCTGCTAAAATTCCAAGGATTGATCTCTCGGTTTGAGTTTTTTTTTGGGGGGGGGGTCGACTGAAAATCAATTTCTTTCGTTTTTTTCACACACTCTTTTAGTGTTTTTTTCACGAGGTTTGCATTTATTCATTCTAGTTCGAGTTTTTCGATTTTTCGCTTTTTCACATTATTTCACTTCGCGAGTGTCAGGTTCAATCGTATCAGCCGGATTCCACAGTAAACAAGTTAACATGAAAGCTCACACCCACGCACGTGTGTGTATGTATGTATGTGTGTGTGTGTGTGAGAACGAAGAAGAGGCAGCGAAAGCAAGAGGGAGAAAGAAGAAGTGAGAGAGCAAACGCGCACGAGCGAGTAAGTTAGAGAGCGAGAGAGCGAAGGAGAGAGAGGGGGAAAAGAGAGAGAGAGAGCGAGAGAGAGAGAGAGAGAGAGAGAGAGAGGGAAGGGGGGAAGAGAGAGAGAGAGAGAGAGAGAGAGAGAGAGAGAGAGAGAGAGAG
>NW_014582513.1:0-1218 GCF_000485595.1 Priapulus caudatus
CATGCACGAACACACACACACACACGCACGCACGCACGCACGCACACACGCACACGCACACACACACGCACACACATACAAACACACACGCACACACGCACGCACACGGACGTGCGCATACACATCAGCATGCACAAAGAACAGGCTATACAACCGATTTAGGGCAGTAGTGTGAGCAAATTCCTATGAAGGGGGCAAAAATTACGTGACTGGGATGAGAAATATGACTAAATTGAAAATTGGCAAGAAAAAATGCTTTTTCAGAAGTTTCGAGAAATCAAGCCACATACGAGTCACACTGAGCATTTTAATACGGGCTGTAATAATGTTCCATTCATGATAACATTCATTTTAAGGCCATCTACATTAGACAAGCTTACTATTTTATTTTCTTGCACAACCCGTGAGGGCCGGTTGGCCCCGTGCCCATTCTCATAGGTTACAGCCTTGTGAATTATGATTTTAATCCAACCAGCCAGTGCAGTAGCAATCAGTACCACAACAGACGCTCGCCGATTCACACACAATAGTGTCGTACGTAACGCCGTTTGGGATATATACATCCGATTGGCTGCATATGGTGAGTCATACAAGATTTGGATCAATAAATTATTTAGTGCGGGATCAGTTAATATCGCAGCTTCAACAGCATATATGTGCGTTCCGTGTGCGCTCCTGCATTACTTCTCTGCGGAACCACTAGCCCTGTATAAATAGATGTTAACCACGGTTTGAAGCTTCTTCATCATCGAGTGATACTCAGGGTTATGTTATTGGCAGACTGTTGTTAGACTATTGTCAGGGACTGCTTGGCAACCGTTGCCACAATCCCGTACACATCTCTCGACCTACACACGCACGCGCACCAGCAGCCGAACGAATACTACGACCGATGCTGCTTTGGATAGTAATCAATACCCGTGCCTTCTGTGTTGTCACCACACGACGCGGATACATCGAACAAGCGCAGGAGGGATACCACCGTATATAGCTAGAGGTACACACCCGCACTCATCGTTATGACAACTGAAATCGTAGATTGCCTGCCTCTATCAATTCTGACTCGAAATCGACACCACCGCCAGAGTTCGCGCGCAAATCATATCAAGAGCTAACAATAGATTATATCGATCAGTCGATAGTCGATCATATCTAGGTGCACACCCGCTCTCATCGCTGCCACAAATGAAATCGTAGATTTCCCTAGAAATTTCCCTT
>NW_014582513.1:2299-2752 GCF_000485595.1 Priapulus caudatus
CAGTTTGTTAGCAGAAATACTTAGAATAGTTATTCTTAGTCTATATGATGGTACGCGCATACGCTTCGTCAGTGCTAATTAACTCGTCTCATTTCATAAGCAAACAACCTTTCTGATGGAGACGGAAATGTCTACGGCGATCAACTCACAGCATAAGCACGAAGTTATGGCTATTGAATTACAGCTATTTTTCACCTGACAGGCTACTAGCTATATCTTACAACTGAATTCGATAAGATTAAAACATCGTTGGTTTGTAGATGTGCAATGTGCGGACCGACGTACCACGACGCCAGGGTCATTGACGTTACATGTACATGCATGTTTGTATTTACATAGTGTTACCGCCACATTACCGCCACAGACACTCATGCTCACATTTATCTTCCCCTATATTTCCGTAGCTGAAATTTGAGTGTTTTGAAATAGTTAACATGATGTTAAATTATTACA
>NW_014582513.1:7221-7667 GCF_000485595.1 Priapulus caudatus
CGCACGATCGTGCGGCACGGGGTCGCGTACAGGGACGCGCTGCCGCCTGCGCTGACGCGCTTTGCCGCGCTGCATCACGCACGCTGGCCGCAGACTTGCATCGAATGAGTTACAACGTCCGCGCCCGTGCCCGTGCCAGTTCACGCTACCGTGCGCACGCACAACTAAGAATAATTATCAGTTGGTTAGCAGAAATACTTAGAATAGTTATTCTTAGTCTATGATGGTACGCGCTATACGCTTCGTCAGTGCTAATTAACTCGTCTCATTTCATAAGCAAACAACCTTTCTGACCTTTCAACCTTTCTGATGGAGACGGAAATGTCTACGCCGATCAACTCACAGCATAAGCACGAAGTTATGGCTATTCAGTTACAGCTATTTTTCACCTGACAGGCTACTAGCTATATCTTACAACTGAATTCGATAAGATTAAAACATCGTTG
>NW_014582514.1:0-849 GCF_000485595.1 Priapulus caudatus
GAGAGAGAGCGCGCATATGTGTGAACATGGCGATGAGGGGGGGAAGGAGGCAGTGATATGGAACAGAGCCTGTGAGCACATTAGGAATTAAAATATTAAATGAAAATAATAAAACGTAAAACAATTTTGCCATTGTGGGATACTAACCTGCTCTATCTATCTATCTGCGTGTGAGAGATGGAGTGAGATGGGAGAGGGAGCGAGAGAGATAATGAGAGAGAGAGAGAGCATATAAGATAATGAGAGAGAGCGCATATAAGGTAATGAGATAGGNACGGACGGACGGACGAACGGACGGACGGACGGACGGGCGGATGGACGGACGGACGGATTGACGAATGGACGGATGGACGAATAGATGGATGGACGAATGGACGGATGTACGCACAGAGGGATAGACGGATGGACGGATAGAGGAATAGATGGATGGATAGATGGGTGGATGGATAGATGGATGCATGGACGGATGGACAGACGGACGGACGGACGGATAGATAGATAGGTCATAGATACTTCATTCATGTATAACAGTGTGGCTTCCCGCATGTATCGAGATCCCAAAAGTAGCAGTAATCACAATCAACTCGTTTGCTACTGCCGATGTCTCTGTTTCACTAGACATTCCTGCATTAATGTGGTCGTTAGTGAGTGTATTTGCTGCATAATTAGTAGGCGATTAAACGATGTGAATACAATGTGAATATTAATTGGTTACTTGTTTAATGAGAAGCCAGAATATGCTGTACAATAAACACTGTCGGAGGAGTATAGAACGGATAAAGCAAGCTAGGGAGAGAACAAAGGGAGAGCGAGAGAGAGAGAGAGAGAGAGAGAGAGAGAGAGAGAAGA
>NW_014582514.1:2147-2935 GCF_000485595.1 Priapulus caudatus
AAAAAGAAGCAGCGAAATACAGCTATTGTGCGCGGCAAGCATACTTCTAGGCACGCAGATACGGACTTAGAGACGATCCGCTGGCGGCTGTGTGTGTGGCCAGAAGTGAGTGCTCTACGTGGCAACAGATCTTGCTGCGTACCGCACCATGAACAACCGCGTCTCCATTCACCGAGACCCGAGCATTCAGCCGCACGCGCTGTCCGCCTGCTATTACCTCGTTACCTTATTACAGACGGAGTTTTCCGAAAAGTGCGCTGCTTTGTGAGCAAATGGAGTGAGCATGCCGTGCGAGCTTTGAAAGGCAATGTTTGTGTATTGACGCCAGAAAAGGTGGAGAGCGAAAAGCGCGCTGATTTCCCGCCCGCAGGTCCCACCCTCGCGCGCGCAGCTTTGGCTTGCAGTCGTAAATCTACTTAGCCATAGGGCCTCCTATCGCGTTCCCCTATATAGGCTCGAAGCGCGCAGAAAATTGCGAACGCGAGGGTTTGTCGCACGGTGTAGCGTGACGATTCATCACCGACGAGTGTTAGGAGAGTAGCAGCTTCAGCGAAGGCCACTATACCTCAGATGTGCGTCGCGGGCATCTTTATTCGTTAGCGGCCTCTAGACCAGTAATGAACACTCAGGGAATAGCGGAAAGTGTTTGCATTTGGGCGAGCGATACATGTGCGCGCTGGTGTGTGTGTGTGTGTGTGTGTGTGTGTGTGTGTGTGTGTGTGTGTGTGTGAGAGAGAGAGAGAGAGAGAGAGAGAGAGAGAGTAGTAGAGTGTGTGAGAGAGAGAGAG
>NW_014582514.1:6880-7661 GCF_000485595.1 Priapulus caudatus
CTCTCTCTCTCTCTCTCTTCTCTCTCTCTCTCTCTCTCTTTCTCTCTTTCTCTCTCTTTCTATCGTACTCTCTTAGGTGCGTTTGTTTGTCTCCTTCTCACCCCGCAGAAAGCTCTTCCCTATAGATTCCGCAATTCGTCCGGTTCGCGCTAGGCTCACTCTCTCCGGCCGCATTCAATCAAATTTTATCTTCAGATGGAATATATATATTATATAGCCGGAAATAGAGCCATCTCACGGCACAATAGCCGCTAAGCGTTCGGCTCATGTCGCGTACGCTCACGGCCGCGGACGCAGATGGCCGTAGCAGACGACTCTGCGGACGAATGGGAATTTATTCGCCTTCTCCCGCGGCGATCCCGCGGCGATATATAATACCCATGCAGCATCCGACCACGCGAGCGCTCGCACTTATTCATGTGACTGTGCGATGTGCGGTTTCTAATCACGCCGCCACAACGTTTCCGATCCGTAGTTAGAAGGTTATCGGTATTTCCTCTTATCCGCTTGGCCACTTGCCTGTCCGTTTATACCGTCTCTTTCTCTCGCGTGATCTCATGTTTTCTTTCTCTCTCTCTTCCTCGTTCTCTTTCTTTCTTTCGCGCGCGCTATCTCTCTCTCTCTTTCTTTCGCTTTCTCGCTCGCTCTCTCTATCTCTCTATCTCTCTCTTGCACACACTCTCACTCTCACTCATACGTGCACACACTGTTTCTCGCTTTACCTCACACACACACACACACACACACACACACACACACACACACACACACACACACACAC
>NW_014582515.1:2106-2909 GCF_000485595.1 Priapulus caudatus
AGGGTGAGACGTATCCATTATTGTACAGGGAGAGTGGGTGGCGGGGAGCACCACTGGTTTTGCGGGAAGCAGGGGGAGGGTGAGACGTATCCATTATTGTACAGGGAGAGTGGGAGGCGGGGAGCACCACTGGTTCGAGGGGCGCGGGGGAGGAGGCGCGAGGCACACCCACTAGTGCGCACGGGGGTGGGTTGGTTGATGCGAACACAGGCGGGTTTGCGAGGGGCGAGCGGGCTATGCTTATTATTGCTCAGGGGGAGGGGCTGGTGGAGACCAGGGATGATACGCGGGGCAGCGAGGGAGACGAACCCCTCCTTATTTATTTATTTTTCTACCTTCAGAGAGAACACGCCGTGAATCCAACTCTCCCCTCCACATCCTACGCTGCTGCCTCCTAGCGGGCAATAGCCTGCGCATGCGTGTTGCTGCCCGCGCGTATAACATCGTCTGCCTAAATCGCATTTGGCGCTGCGGCGGCGAGGAGCGGACCGGCAAGGACAGCATTACGCTAGCAAACACAGTTATCCGCGACCGTCGAAAATTTTGAATAGAAAGCGTCTATATATATATATATAATTGGATTGCGTCTGCGCGCGCGTCATATAACACACATGCTCTACGTCAGTCAATGTTGTAGCAAGCAATGTTGTAGCGGGGAATGTTGTAGCGAGCAATGTTGTAATGATGTTGCAATGTTGCAACGTTAGCAGCCATACAGAGGTTTCGTTATTAGCAGAGACCAGAGTGGGCGCATGGGGGAGGGGGGTTAAGGTAGCTTTATATAAGGTGGCTTTATACGAGAC
>NW_014582515.1:4477-4720 GCF_000485595.1 Priapulus caudatus
GAAGAAGAAGAGGAAGATGATGATAAAAGAAAAAAAGACGAAGAAGCAGAAACAGAAGAAAAAAATGAGCTAATATATATATATATATATATTAACCTACTATATATATTTATGCTACAGTATTACATTGTATGATATTCATATATGTATATGTAGTATGTATATATATATATATATATATGTAATATAGTTATATACATATACGACATATAGGAACATCGATACAATGTAATAGGCATAAAC
>NW_014582515.1:4837-5336 GCF_000485595.1 Priapulus caudatus
GAGAAAACAGAGAGTGGATAGCCAGCATGTGTGCGTGTAAACGTATAAAGTGCGAGAAAACGAAAGAGAGGGGGGGAATGAGAGAGAGAACGACAGAGAAAATAAGCGAAATAGAGAGAATGACAGAGAGAGAGAGAGAGAGAGAGAGAAAGAGAGAGAGGAAAAGTAGAAGGGAGAGAGAAGGACAGAGAAGAGAGTGGGAGAGAGATAGAGAGAGAGAAGGGGATATAAAGAGAGAAGTTGAGTGGAAATGAAGAGAATGGGAAAAAGTGAAATAAAGTGGGTTGGAGGAGAGAGGAAAGAAAGGAGAAAGAAATAAAAGAGATATTCGCGAGAGCTAGGGGAGTGGGATGAAAGAGAGATGAGAAGAGAAGGAAGGATATTTCTTTCATTAAGTCCGCTCTCTCTCTCTTTTTCTCTATTTCTCTCTCCTTTGGTTTCTCTCTGTGTGTGTGTGTCTCTCCCTCTCGCTCTCTCTCTCTCTCTTTCTCTCTCTCTC
>NW_014582515.1:8486-11034 GCF_000485595.1 Priapulus caudatus
TCTTATTCCCCTCTTATTCCCCTCTTATCCCCTTGTTATTCCCCTCTTATCCCCCTCTTATCCCCCTGTTATCCCCCTCTTATCTCTATTTTCTCCCCTTCATCCCCCTTATCCTCTTATTCCCCTCTTATTCCCCTCTTATCCCTATCTTATCCCCCTCTTATCCCTCTCTTATCCCTCTCTTATCCCCACTCTTATCCCCCTCTTATCCCCCCATCTCCCTCATCTCTCCCTCATCCCCTTCTCCCGCCACACGCCAGCCAGATATCACATTGCCAGTGTCCGCACGTATAAATCGATTCTATTAAATCTCCGTCTTTTTTCGTGTACAAATTTATTAATCCGCCATAACGCGACAATTTTTCACGTTAGCGAGCATTACGTCATCAATTACGTCACATTACGTCATCAATTACGTACCATTACGTCATCAATTACGTAACATTACGTCATCAATTACGTAACATTACGTCATCAATTACGTCACATTACGTCATCAATGTTCCACACGATCACGCTTCCGGAATAGCAATCGGGAGTGCTCCCGCTTCTTCCCCTCCCTCCCGCTCGCCTTGCGCCTCCATGCTGCACTGCCATCTCTCTTCCTCCCCTTCTCTCTTCCCGCCTGGCAGGCTGGCACCACCATCCCATCTTCCCCAGCCCCTCCCTTTCCCTACCGCATGTTGAACCACCCTTACCTCACCTAACCACCCTTACCACCTTTACCCCACCCTCCCCTCTCCTTACCGTACGATGATGTGTGCCACCATCTTTCCCCCAGCACCTTTCCTCCACCTACCGCATACTGCACTACCACCCTCTTCTCCGCTCTCCTCCTCATGCTGAACCCCACCCCCCTCCCCCAGCCTCTCCCCCGCTCTCCCCCTCATGCTGAAACCAGCTGTCCAACCCATCATGCTGAACTACGAACCCCCATCCCCACAGCCTCTTGCCCCCAGCTCTCGACCCCACATACTAGGCGCCAACCACCCCTCTCCCAGCCTCCCCCTGCTCTCCCCTCATGCTGAACCACAACCCCCTCTCCCAGCCTCTCCCATGCTCTCCCCCCGCCGCCGTCGCTTCCCCGCATGCTGACCAACCATCCTTCCTCCAGTCCCTCCTCCTCCTCCCTACCGCATATTGCACCACCATCCCCTCCTCCGCTCTTCCCCTACATACTGCACCACAATCCCCCCCTTTCCAGCCCCTCCTCCCACTACCCCCCCCCCTCGCCGCTGCTGCCGTCGTCGTCGTCGTCGTCGTCGATTTATTATATTCCGCCAACTCATTGTGTCGTTCGTCAATTTGAATATACGCCTCACGATCACAAGTACGGCAAATCGAGCAGCGAAAGCGCGACTATGATAAATGGAGAAACATGTATCGGTAACGATGTGCTCTAATCGAGTTAGAAAGATAGAGGAGGAGGAGGAGGGGGAGGTGGAGGGAGGAGAGGGAGGGAGGAGGGAGGAGGAAGGCTTGAAGGGGACGGTGAGGCGGGTGTGGGAGAAAGGAAGGGTAAGGGGGGATAGTGTAGAGATGCTGGGTGCATGGGTGGAGGGAGGATATAGTGTGGGAGAAAGGAGGGGGAAGGGGTGGCGAGACCGCGCGGTGTCGGTGGATTTGAGGAGGGGAGGGGATAGCGTGGGAGGAAGAAGAGAAGGGGATCGCGTGGGAGGATGAAGAAAAGGGGATAGCGTGGGAGGATGAAGAAAAGGGGACAGCGTGGGAGGATGAAGAAAAGGGGATAGCGTGGGAGGATGAAGAAAAGGGGATAGCGTGGGAGGATGAAGAAAAGGGGACAGCGTGGGAGGAAGGAGAGAAGGGGAATGTGAGTAGATGTGAATGTGGTGGGTAGGTGGGGGGAGGGGGGAGGAGATAGTGAATGAACGTGAGTGTGGTGGGGTGGGTGGATGGGAGGTTGAAGGAGACGTCACACATGGGTTTTTAATAAATTAACAACGTTCCGCGGCGGTCGATAATGAAATCTACATAATGAACGCGGATCGGCGGAAAAAGCGAGTAACATAATTGAATATTGCGAATTAGAGGGATGCCCGCGCGCGCTCTCTCTCTCATTTCTTAACTTCCCCTCTCTCGTTCTCTCTCTATCTCTTTCTCTCTATCTCTCTTTCTCTCTTCCTCTTGTTCTTTCCTACTCTCATTCAATCTCTCGCGTTTCCTTCTCCCTCTCCCTCTCTTNAAACCGTCGACCGACCAGCGAAAGGTCGCAGCAGATTTCTCAGGCTGTTACCGGGGTCCGCTAGCGGTCGCCGCGAAAGCACGAGGGTTCGTCAACGATGGTCAACAAGAGAACGTTGGTTGACGTCAGCGGGATTATCAACACAAGAACATATCGATGCCACGATCAAGACAAAAAAACACCAACGCCACGATCAAAAAGAGTACGTGCGGCAATATCAACACTGAACTAGGGCAAAAGAACATTTGCTACACGATCGTCACGTATTCGCGAGAACATGTCAGACAACAACAATAACAACAACAACAACAACAACAACAACAACAACAACAACAACAACAACAA
>NW_014582515.1:12388-16146 GCF_000485595.1 Priapulus caudatus
CTCTCTCTCTCTCTCTCTCTCTCTCTCTCTCTCTCTCTCTCTCTCTCTCTCTCCCTTACTCTCTCTCTCTCCCTTTCTCTTTCCCCCTCTCTCTCTATTTCGCGCTCACTCTCTTTCGCACGAGCTTTCTCTTAATCTCACTATTTCCTCACTGTCTAAACCTCTTGAGTTCCTTCCCATTCTCTTTTTCTTCTTCTTTCTCGCTCTCTGTCTCTGTCTCTCTCTTGTTCGCTTTTTCTCTCGGTCTCCTCTCCGCCCTCAATATTTCTCTTAATCTCTTGCCTTCTTTCTCTCCCTTTCTCTTTCTCATACTTTCTTTCTATTCTTTCTCTATCTATCTCTCTCTGTCTGTCCATCGCACACTCTTATCACACTCTCTTCTCTCTTCACGCTCTCGCTCTCTCGCAGCTCTCTCTTTTACTTTCTCCATCTCTCTGCTTCTCTCTCTCTCAATACTGCTCTTGCTCCTTCTCTCGCTTCCTCCTTCTATCTCACGCTTTCGTTGCTCAGCTGCAGGCCGCGCTCTCTCTCTCTCTCAGCTTTCCTTCGCTCTGGCGCGCCTTTCTCTCTTTTCACTGCCTCTCTCCAGCGCTCTTCGATCTCTCTTCGCTCTCTCTCCTTCTCTCTTCTCTCTACACCGCTTTCGCCCTCTCTGCGCCTGCTCTCTTCACCCTCCGCGTCTTTCGCTTCTCGCGCTCTTCGTCTCTCATCTCTCTTTCTCTCTCTTCTCTCTCTCCGTCTCTCTCTCCTCTCATCTCCTCGCTTCTCTTCTTTCTCTGCTCTCTCTCTCTCTTCTTTCTCTCTTCTCTCTCTCTTTTTTTCTTCCTCTTTTCCTCTCTCTCTCTCTTCATCTCTTCTCTCTCTCTTTCTCGTCTCTCTCTTCTCCTCGGTTCTCTCTCTCTTCTCTCTCTCGCTTTCTTTCTCTCTCTTCTTCTCATCTGTTCTCTCTTCTCTCGCTCTCTTTCTTCTCTTTTTCTCCTCTCTCCTCTCTCTCTCTCTCTTTTCTCTCTCGTCTCTCTCTCTCTCTTCTTTCTCTCTCTCTCTCTCTTTCTTCTTCTCCACCCTCTCTTTTGTCGTTGCTCGCTCTCTTTATTATGATGAGAAAGCGCGCGCGGCGTTTGCGCTTTAACTATGTTCTTTTCGCTTCTCAATTTGGCTTTACGGTACATATAACGTCTACGCCACGCGACGCACGGCCACACACACGCACACGCACGCACGCGGGCGCACACCACTCGCACAGCGCACGCAACGCACCACACCGCAGCGCGCACCCACACGCACCACACGCAGAACGCACGCACACACACACGCCGCGCAGCGCACACATGCGGCACGCCTGTACTCGGCACACACACACGCACAACACACACACACACACACACCCCACACACACAAAACACACACCCACGCACGCCGCACGCACGACAGACACACACGCCACGACCGACACGCCGCGTACATGTACTGGGACCCGTTTACTGCCGGCAGCAGAAATGTAGCCAGCGCGGACGAAATTATTCTCATCTATTTTCTTCTTTCCGCGGTAGTGTGGGGGAGCTGCGGAGGAGGGAGCGAGAGAAGCGGAGATGAGGAGAGGAGAGGCAGAGGAGGTTGAGGTGGGAGAAGAACAGATGAGGGGGAGAGGGACATCGGAGACCGGACGCCCCGGGCGACGAGAAACAAGAGGAAAGGAAGAATTTGTGAGAAACAGGATAAAAAGAGGAAAAGTTTAGGATGAAGAACGTCGGGCTCGGCACCGCCCGGAGCCAGTGCGCCGCGGAATAGAATGAGCCTGGCGAGGATGAGGATGGAGGATAGAGGGAGGCTTGTAGAAGGAGGAAAGAGAGAGGAGAGGAACGAGGGGAGGGAGGAGGAGACAAGGAATGATAGAGAAGGAAAAGAGGAGGAAATGAGGAGGGAGGAGGCGAGAGGGGAGCGATGTAATTAGAGAGAAAGAGGAGGAGGAGGGGAGTGAGGAGGAGCGCCGGGGAGAGAAGGAGGAGATGTAGAGAGAAAAGAAAGAGAGGAGGACACAAGCGGGAGAGCGGAAGAAACTGGCGGAGGAGGTGAGCCGGAGAGAGTGAGGAGGATGCTTAGAAGAAGGAACGCAGCGGAGGAGGAGGAAGGAGGAGGTCACGAGAAGGAGGGAGAAGGTAGGAGAAGGTGTGAGAGCAAGGAGCAGGGGGGACGGAGGAGAGGAGAGGATGATCTTCATAGACGGCGGAAGGAGACATGTACGAGATCGAATAGATGATCGAAAGAAGGAAAAGAAAGTTAGGACGAGGAACAGTGTCTGAGAAAGACTGCGGCCGGCCGAGGTGGAATAGCTGAATAAATGGAGAGGGCAGGATGAAGGCGGAGAAGGAGGAGTCGAGGATGCTCAACAAGAGAAGGGATGCAGAGGGAGGAAGAGAACTAGTTAATGGCTAATTACGCTTGAAAGATGACGAATCCGGTATCGCATCGCACGTGAATCAACTAGCGCAGTTTGAAACTAGAGCTAATTAGCAAGTTAGCTATAATTAGCAAGTCTCTCAATATGTATAACCTCATCTAGCGGTAATGAAGACACAATTAGCGATGCTATATAGCTTCTCCTTGTCTCCTCATCTTCTCTCTCTCTCTCTCTCTCTCTCTCTCTTCTCTATTTTTTACTATTTGCTGCTGTCTCGCTTCTCTCTCCTCCTCTCTCTCTCGCGTGCGCTCTCTCTCGCTCTCTCTCTCGCGCGCTCTCTCTTCCTCCTCCCCTTCTCTCTATTCCGCTTCTCTCTCTCCGCTTTCTTTCCCCGCGCGCTCTCTCCACGGTCTCTTTCTCTCTTCCTTGTCTCCGTCCTTCCCTGCCTTACTAGTTCACGTACTCACTCGGTCACTCAGTCACTCACTCGTTCACTCTCTCTCTATTCCTTTCTTTCGCGCTTCTATCTCTCCCCTCTATTTTTTCTGTCTGCCTCTCTCTCGCTCTTCTCCCTTTCTCTCGTTTATGTCCCGCTCTGTCTATCTGACTGACTCTCTTTCCCTCCCTCTTTCTTCCCCTCTCTCACTCTTTCGCTCTTTCTCGCTTTCTCTCTCTCTCTCTCTCTCTCTCTCTCTCTCTCTCTCTCTCTCTCTCTCTCTCTCTCTCTTCAATCTTCCCCTCTATATTTCTCTCTCTCTATCTCCCTCTCTCTCTCCCTCTTTCTTCCTCTTTCTCTCTCGCGCTCTTTCTCGCGCTTTCTCTCTCTTCAATCTTCCCCTCTGTATTTCTCTCTCTCTATCTATCTCTCTTTCCCTCTCTCTCTCTCTCGCGCTCTTTCTCGCTCTCACTGTCTTTCTCTTTATCGACTGCCAACCGAGCGATAAAGTTACGCTACAAAATAACCCATTGATTCTATTATAGACACACGTCAGACCTTTTCACCGCTTGCTCGCGCTACACGACTAAAACTAGTCTGAAGTTAATCCTTAACGCGATTTTGCCACGAGATTATAGACTACTTCGCAAGCCGTCGACCGACCAGCGAAAGGTCGCAGTAGATTTCTCAGGCTGTTACCGGGGTCCGCTAGCGGTCGCCGCGAGAGCACGAGGGTGCGGCAACCGGCAGTTAGATGCGATATGATATGACTACTAGGCACTTTAATTTAATTTAATTTTTTTTTTTTAGGGTTAGGGTTAGGGTTTAGGTTAGGTTTAGGGTTTAGGTTAGGTTAGGGTTAGAGTTAGGGTTTTTTTTTTAAGTGCCTAGTAGTCATATCATATCGCATCTAACTGCCGGGTG
>NW_014582516.1:0-2148 GCF_000485595.1 Priapulus caudatus
CGTGTATGCGCGTATACATGCACGCGTGCGGTCATGTCATCTGTGTACAGCAGATACTCTCACGTACACGTGCATGCGTGCATGTATACACGTACACGCACGTGCGCACGTACACGCATGCGCGCACGTACACGCATGCGAGCACATACACGCGTGCGCGCACGTACACGCGTGCGCGCATATACACGCGTGCGTGCGTATACACGCCTGCGTGTGTGTACACGCGTGCGTTAACGTACACGCGTGCGCGCATATACACGCGTGCCTGCGTATACACGCGTGCGTTCACGTACACGCGTGCGTGCACGTAGACGTATGCTCGCACACACACGCATGCGTACACATGCACGCGTGCGGTCCTGTGCGTCTGTGCACGGCAGATACACTCACGTGCACCTGTTGTACGCAAGCGGACGGTACACGCTCGCGTGTATGTCTCTCTCTTTCTCGCTCGCGCTCTTCTTTCTCTCGCGCGCTCTCTCTCACACTCTCTCTCTCACACTCTCTCTTTTGCGCGCTCTCTCTCTCTTTCTCTCTCTCTTTCTCGCTCGCTCTCTCTCTCACTCTCTCTCGTCCTCCCTCTCTTTTGCGCGCTCTCTCTCTTTCTCTCTCTCGTTCTCTCTCTCTTTCTCGCTCGCTCTCTCTCTCTCTCACACTCTCTCTCGTCCTCCCTCTCTTTTGCGCGCCCTCTCTCTCTTTCTCTCTCTCGTTCTCTCTCTCTCTCTCTTTCGCGCGCGCGCTCTCTCTTTTTCTTTCTTTCTCGCTCGCTCTCTTTCTCTCCCCCTCTCTTCCCCTATCTCTCACCTCTTCCTCACTGGCTTATATGTATGTACTCACAGCGATTCAAGCATTATTCATACATACACCACGCTTTATTAAACCTTCCACACTCATGCCAGGTTGATATCTCGCATAAAATCTCACAGTGAAAGCTTTCGTTGAACCGATTTTCTCTCTCTAGTTCCGTCTCACCTCGCTCTGAACCACGTACCATATCACACTGACGAAAAAACGTCCAACTCCCCAACTCCGAGTTGGCGAAATTAGAACATGTTCTAATCTCCCAACTAGTTGCTATCGATCGATTGGATGCGTAACTTTTGCGTTTACACACCCGATTGTCAGTTGCGAAGTTGCCGAGTTGGTACAATTCGTCAACACAAAGTTGGCAGTAACCCAGCTTACGTCGTTCTAAAAATGTCTACACATTGTTATAACAATCTGTATTCCATTGTAGTAACAATGGGTCAAACATTATTACTTACTTACCACTTACTACGGCGTCTATAATATAGTAACGATGGTAACCACTTTGGTCTAACTATGGTTACACTATTAATGTGAACATAGCTACTACATTTTAATAACTAAGGCTAATAGAGCTTGGTAACTATAGAAACAACGTTGTCTGCTTACTTTATAAATCAACGAGCAGTGATGCGAAAAAATTAGATTAACATCATAAAAATATGTGTTGTGAGTTCGTAAAATTTTCGTCGAGAATATTTTAAATTATATTGTCATTGAGAGATTTATCGTCCTTCAAAACGTGCGTTATGTTTTATTGCACGTGAATTATATTGTCACTAGTGTTGTCACACATCGTGTGGATACACGTGAACATATTGTCACTAATTTTGTCACACATCGTATGGATACACGTGAATATATTGTCACTAGTGTTGTCACACATCGTGCGGATACACGTGAATATATTGTCACTAATTTTGTCACACATCGTGTGGATACACGTGAACATATTGTCACTAATTTTGTCACACATTGTGTGGATACACGTGAACATATTGTCACTAATTTTGTCACACATCGTGTGGATACACGTGAACATATTGTCACTAATTTTGTCACACATCCTGTATTTACATGTGAATATATTGTCACTGATGTTGTCACACATCCTGTATTTACATGTGAATATATGCCAAAAAATTTAAGGTTGACTTCAAAGTGTGATCTCGAATATTACTATATAACAGATTATTGTTTGCTTACAATAATATATGGTATCGCTATATTTACCTCACACTGACTTATTCGGCCTCAACATTGTAGAGTCGAAGATTTGATTATATGTATATATATGTATATGTGTGTTGTGTGTGTTGTGTGTGATGTGTGTGTGTGGTG
>NW_014582516.1:2158-4744 GCF_000485595.1 Priapulus caudatus
GTCACTAATTTTGTCACACATTGTGTGGATACACGTGAACATATTGTCACTAATTTTGTCACACAACGTGTGGATACACGTGAACATATTGTCACTAATTTTGTCACACAACGTGTGGATACACGTTAATATATTGTCACTAGTGTTGTCACACATCCTGTATTTACATGTGAATATATTGCCAAAAAATTTAAGGTTGACTTCAAAGTGTGATCTCGAATATTACTATATAACAGATTATTGTTTGCTTACAATAATATATGGTATCGCTATATTTACCTCACAACTGTACTTATTGCCTCAACATTGTTAGATCGGAAGATTTGGATTATATGTATATATATGTATTATGTGTGTGTGTGTGTGTGTGTCGTGTGTGTGTGTGTTGTGTGTTTGTGTTTGTGTGCTGTTCGTGTGTACGTTGTGTGATGTGTTGTGTCGTGTCGTTAGTGGTGGTGTGGTGTGAGTCGTGGTTGCTGTGTGTTGTGTGTGTGTCGCGTGTGTGTGTGTGTGTGCTGGTGTGGTGTGTGTGGTGCTTACTGGTGTGCTGTGTGTGCTGGTATGTTGTGTGTAGTGTGCCGTGGTGTGTCCGTGTGTGATGCCTGGTGTGGTGTGTGTGGTGTATGTTGTGTGCTGTGTGTGTGTGTTACGTGTGCTGTTTCCCGCATCCACCTTCACTGTCCTGATGCTCACCGTATGTCTTTTTCTCCCACCAATATACCTTACATATTCTATATCTTCTTTCTCTCTCTCTCTCTCTCTCTCTCTCTCTCTCTCTCTCTCCTCTCTCTCTTCTGCTCTTCTCTCTCATCTTCTCGGCTCTCTCTCTCACTCGCTTTCTCTCTCTCTCTCTCTCTCTCTCTCTCTCTCTCTCTCTCTCTCTCCTCTCCCTATCTCTCCTCTCTCTCTCTCTCTCTCTCCTCTCTCTCTCTCTCTCCCTATCTCTCTCTCTCTCTCTCTTTCTCTCTGCTCTCTCTGCCTCTCTCTCTCACTTCGCTCTCTTTCTCCTCTTTCTCTCTCGCTCTCTCTCTCTCTTCTCTCTCTCTCTCTCTCTCTCTCTCTCTCTCTCGATCGCTCCGCTCTCTCTCTCTCTTCTCTCGCTCGCCTTTCTTCTCTTTCTCTCTCTCTCACTCGCCTCTTCTTTCTTCTTCTCGCCTCTCTCTTCTCTCTCTCTCTCTCTCTCTCTCACTCGCTTTCTCTCTTCTCTCTCTCTCTCTCTCTCTCTCTCTCTCTCTCTCTCTGCTCTCTCTCTCTCTCTCTTCTCTCGCTCGCTCTTTCCTCTCTCTCCTCTGCTCTCTCTTCTCTCTCTCTCTCTCTCTCGCCTTCTCGCTTTTCTCTCGCATCCCTCATTTTTTCTGTTACCCTACGGTCCCCCCTTTCCATATATATATATATATATATGGTCTTGGTGCGTTATAATGTTATTTAGAATTTAATTTGAAATTATACAAAAATATTTTTTGCGGTGTGGAATTTTACTCTTTTTGGACATTTTTGACAAACCCATATTTTAATGGGGGTACAATTTTATGTTTTCGATAGACCATTATACATTTGTGTTTATCTATAGGCGTACCCGTGTGTAATAGAGGACGTGTTACTCCTATTTATTTAAGACCATTACTCGTGTAAATTTATTGCCATTCGAAGCAGGTTCAGTTCTTAGTTCGTTGTAGCGGTCAGTGAAATAGATACTCTATCGTGTCAATTTTATTTACAAAGTGAATCACGTTTATTATGTCTGATTATGAGAAAAAAGGTGATTCTGGATTGCAGACGTGTCGTAGTTGTTTATTTTCGTGTTAAAAATAAATATAAAATTTAAATAAGAAAGCGATATTAATTTGTTGTCTTGCTGTCTCTGCTGTCTGATGACAGCTGTGTGTGCGTGTGTGCGTGTGTGCGTGTGTGTGTGCGCGTGTGTGTGTGTGCGTGTGTGTGTGCGTGTGTGTGTGTGTGCGTGTGTGTGTGCGCGTGTGTGTGTGTGCGTGTGTGTGCGTGTGTGTGTTAAAAATAAATATAAAATTTAAATAAGAAAGCGATATTAATTTGTTGTCTTGCTGTCTCTGCTGTCTGATGACAGCTGTGTGTGTGTGTGTGTGTGTGTGTGTGTGTGTGTGTGTGCGTGTGTGTGTGTGTGTGTGTGTGTTCCGATCTCTCTCTCTCGTTCTCTCTCTCTCGCTCTCACCCTCTCCCTCTACCCCCTCTGTCTCTCTCTCTCTCTCTCTCTCTCTGTCTCTCTCTCTCTCTCTCTCTCTCNCGGCGGCGGCAGCGGCGGCGGCAGCGGCGGCAGCTTCCCTGCAACCATTACGTGATTTAGGTAACGCGCAAACACTTGGTCGGTTTCCGTCATTAGTGATGTCTTATTGGATTACGCGCATAAACACAGCGGCGCCGTCATCCTGTTACCTGCTTTACCTGTAGCTTTACCTGTAGCCTTACCTGTAGCCTTACCTGTAGCTCTACCTTACCTGTAGCCTTACCTGTAGCATTAACTGCAGCCTTACCTGTAGCTCTACCTTACCTGTAGCCTTAGCTGTAGCTCTACCTTACCTGTAGCATTAACTGCAGCCTTACCTGTAGCTC
>NW_014582516.1:4944-6016 GCF_000485595.1 Priapulus caudatus
ATGGAGGGGTGAGGACATGTAACCATGCTATGCTACATGTCATGATGGAGGGGTGAGGATATGTAACCATGCTATGCTACATGTCATGATGGAAGGGTGAGGACATGTAACCATGCTATGCTACATGTCATGATGGAGGGGGTGAGGACATGTAACCGCGCTCTCTTCCCTAATTGAAAGATATTAGCCAAATGTGATTAACGTCTCTACAGAGAGACCGTCGCTTGATATCTTCTCTTCACAAAAGCCTAATCCGCTGGTTTTGTGGCGGACGCGTTGCTGAGTAAACTTCTAATTTAGACGATCGTCGCGATCATTGCAAACTCCGCTCCGCTTTGCATTTGAAGAGACAGCGGCGCCGTCGTGCCGTCATCAGCAGCAGCAGCAGCAGCAGCGGCCGGGGGGGCGGGCGGGCGGGCGGGCGCGGGCGGGCGGGCGGCCGAGCTTGCTGCATCAATAGCGGGCACGCACGGCCACGAGGGGGAAGAAGCAGCAGTAAGGAATTAACCCGTGTTACTGCGTTCGTTCTCATAATAGGAAATCTTGAGCGAATCTTGGCTTTGACAGATAGCGGCTGAGGTCATCTGTCTCGTGAGCGAGGCAATGCTGCCGCCGCCGCCGCCGCCGCCGCCACCGCTGCCACGCGGGGGATGAATGGCAAGAACATGTTGACAAATTAGGGATTTATTTTCATTTCCTTCCGCACGTGACTCGGAGGCGAAAAGAAACGTCGCCGCCGCCGCCGCCGTCGCCTTCGCGGCTGACGTCACCGCCGCCTACGACGTTACCAAAAACCCTTTTCGCAATGATCGATGTCTGAGCGTGACGTCATCGTGACGTCACCGGCACAGATGCGGCGACGGTGACGGAGGGTGAAGTTGTGTGTAGCGGGTTAGGAGAAGGAACGGCTACCTTCCCCGTAATACCAGCTAAGCCAGCAACAAGCATCAGAACACGGCAGTCTGATGAAAGAGTCTATTACTGGACTCCATTCTTTGTGCTCAGAATGCGAGAGAGAGAGACAGAGAGAGAGAGAGAGAGAGAGAGAGAGAAAGAGAGAGAGAGAGAGAGA
>NW_014582516.1:7232-7658 GCF_000485595.1 Priapulus caudatus
AATAATTATATAAACTAGCAAAAATGACAGATATATATATATATATATATATATTGCATTTAAAATCGGGGACATATTGTTTCACATATCATTGTGTTACATTGAAAATTGAACCTTTTTGTCTGTAATTGACGGCGCGTTTTCCGAACACTTGCAAGTTTATGTATATGTATGTTATCTGTAAGACCGAGAAGCTTGGCTGCTAGGGTTAGACTTCTTAGGCGTGGGCTACTACTAATATGACAGTCCTATACACGACAGAAGCTCAGCTTTTATTACATTTGTAAATTAGATTGAAAGATTGCACATATAGGAGCTGATATTTCTCCGTCTATCCGCGTCTGCGTGTAACAGGATTGTTGCGATTATGACTCTAATCTATCTACTACACGTAGATTAGAGTAGATAGATTATGCGTGTAGTAGA
>NW_014582517.1:0-337 GCF_000485595.1 Priapulus caudatus
GCTCTCTCTCTCTCGCTCTCTCTCTCTCGCTCTCTCTCTCTCTCTCTCTTGCTCTCTCACTCTCTCTCGCTCGCTCGCTCGCTCTCTCTCTCTCTCTTGCTCACTCTCTCTCCATCTCTCTCGCTCTCGCTCTCTCACTCTTACTCTCGCTGCTCTCGCTCTCTCTCGTTCTCTCATTTTCTATCTCTCTCGCGCTCTCATTTTCTCCCGTGTGGCAGGCGGTTCCAGGGGTGTGTGGCAGTGCGCAGGCGGTGTCCTTCTTCTTCACGTTGCAGGCACGCGCGCGCCGCACCGCCGCGACGTACGTCCCCTTCCTCCCTCCCTCCCTCCCTCCCTC
>NW_014582517.1:4915-7658 GCF_000485595.1 Priapulus caudatus
CTGTAATAGGTGTGGTGCGTACCTGTAATAGGTGTGGTGCGTACCTGTAACAGGTGTGGTGCGTACCTACCATAGGTGCGGTGTAACTGTAATAGGTGTGGTGCGTACCTGTGAGTTTGCCGGAGCTAGTGTTCATGATGTTCAGCTTGAGGCAGCACAGGCGTAAAGGATGCATCTCAAACTTCATACCCGTGATCTTCACCAGTTCCTGTTCCTGCAGCAAGGAGGAAACCCACGATGACGTCAGGGTCAATCTCTATATAGTATACCTATCCAGCTCTCGCTCTTACTCTTGCTCTCTCTCTCTCTCGCTCTCTCTCGATCATCGAGTCTCCAATTGATTCAATTTTCTCTCTCATCCTCCATCACGCTTCTCTCTCCCATCTCTCTCTCTTCCCTCTCTTCTCTCGTCTCGGTGGGTCTTGTGTCACTCATAGCTATCCCTCATGCCTCTATCTCTATCCCTCATCTCTGTCTCTCTCCATCTCTCGGCGCTTCACTCTTAACCCTTAGCCTGCTCATACGCTCCGCCCTCAGTACTCTGCGCACTCTCAAGTCACGCTTCCTACCTCGTCTCCCTCCCTCCTTCCCTCCCTCCCTCCTTCCCTCCCTCCCTCCCTCCCTCCTTCCCTCCCTCCCTCCCTCCCTCACTCACGCGTAGGTGTGGCAGGCGGTTCCAGGGCAGGTCCTTCGTCTTCACGTTACAAGCGCGCGCTTGCCGCACCGCCGCGACGTACGTCTCGTGTCCCTGCCGGAAGTACAGCGCCTCGTCGCCCATCTGCGGCGCGTACGGCGACTTGCGCGGCACGGCCGACTGCAGCCACTCGGCGGGCCGCCACGCCGCCGGCGTCTCCACGATGCTCGTGTTATCCCGGTCGACAGGTGGCGCCATCGACGGCCGCCGCTGAAAACGACGTCAGAGGTTGGGGGTTGCAACTGGGGGAGGGGCCGGGGGGGGGGAACGTTCGGGGGTCGTGTTTGGGGTCGTGTTTGGGGTTGGCGCGTTTGAGTTCGGGTTCGCGGATGGCAGGTATTAGCCGCCCGCTGGATTTACCTGTTTCTTTGCAGGCGCCTTGCGTTTGCTGGTGTCGGCACCAGGTGGCGCTCGCGATCGTGCGCCGTCGTCCTCAGACGATGATAGCCGCTTCTTCACAGGCGTTCGCTTGGTTGTGCGCTGCGCGACTGGTTGTGGCAGGGTGCGCTTGGGCGGCTGGAGGTTGATCCCGGCATCCGCCGTCCAATCAGAGTAGTCGCTGCTGTCACTATGGAAACGGAAATTAGTGGCAAGCATTAGACAATGATTGTAATTTTTATTTAATAATTTTATAATAATTTTATCATTATTCTATTTGCTGTAACGGTATTTGACTAGATTCTACTATTTATTTTTTTGTTTTATTTTTGAACACTATTTGCTTTGCAATGTTTATCTATTTGTATACAAAACTTTTTATACAATACAATTTTTATTCATTCCTGTTTTTTTTCTTCTGTTGTTCCAAACACACACACGCAAAAGAGTCGCGGTCAGAATTCACGCTTTTCAACACAATGTTGTCTGAAGACCGTCGTGATATGTTTCATCATTGCAACTCTCCTACCTCCTATCTATTCTATATTACAGGGAGGATATATATATATATAAGCTTACTGCACCATCTGAACAGGGAGATGAAAGCTTGAATTGAAGCCAATGTTTGACTTAACACTTTACTATTAAATATACATTCATAATATGATGGAAGACAACTATACTTGGTACGCCTACTAACTCTATCAACTTCTGAATCTTTATATATGCGTCCTCGAAATAAAATATTAATCTGTGGTGTGTATGGACTAAAGCCAGGAATGTGACACAAACAGTCATGTTGTTTTTTAACAAAAAGGCAGTTTGTCATGAACGCAGGGACAAAATGTCCAGGGAGTGCTAGGGGTCGACAAATAGTGTGCAGGGAGTTTTCTAGGTGTCCCTGGTGCATGGTTGTGATTGTGCAGGCCAATGTCAGTGCTCAGAATTAATGAAGATAAAGAGAATGCTTTTACTAAAATATTATAAATATAATACAAAAGTAATTATTAATTATTATTCTGGTTTTATCATTTCATTATATTTTAATTTAATTAATTAAAAATATTAATTAATAAATTTACATTTTATATTTATAATAATTAATTCAATAAATCTTGTTTTAATAAATCTAGTACATCTGTATCATCATTAATTAACCTTAATGAATATCGTTATTTACTCATTCGTGCACTCACTTGCATTTGTATTACATCTATATTATTAATAATTAATCTTATAATAATTATTATTATATTAACATATATAATATAATATATATTATATTGCATATATATATATATATATATATATACATATATAATATAATTATTATATATTAATTATATCATAATAATCGTTATTAATTCGTATCGTCAGTGCACTCACTCGGACTCGGAGCTGCTGCTGGTCCAGGAGCTGAGGTCTGTGAAGGCGGAACTCTCCCCCGAACTCACATCCTCTTCCTCCTCCTCCTCCTCGCCGCGATCGTTGTACACCTGGTAGGCATCCCGCGGCGCGCGCCGCGTAGTTGTCGACGGCTGAGAGCGCCGCCGCTGCGCTTTCTGCTGCGCCCGCCGCCGCCGCGTCATCCCTGCCCCTCTGGGGATGCTGTGCGAGACGGAGAGCGCGTGAGTGTGAGAGAGAGAGAGGGAGAGGAGGGAGGAGAGGGGA
>NW_014582518.1:0-627 GCF_000485595.1 Priapulus caudatus
CAGCCACGCGTCCAGCCAGCTAGTCACCCACGCGGCCAGCCAGCTAGTCAGCCACGCGGTCAGCCAGCTAGTCAGCCACGCGGCCAGCTAGTCAGCCACGCGGCCAGCCAGCCAGTCACCCACGCGGTCAGCCAGCTAGTCAGCCACGCGGCCAGCTAGTCACCCACGCGGTCAGCCAGCTAGTCACCCACGCGGCCAGCCAGCTAGTCAGCCACGCGGTCAGCCAGCCAGTCACCCACGCGGTCAGGCAGCTAGTCAGCCACGCGGCCAGCTAGTCACCCACGCGGCCAGCCAGCTAGTCAGCCACGCGGCCAGCCAGTCAGTCAGCCACGCGGTCAGCCAGCTAGTCAGCCACGCGGCCAGCTAGTCAGCCACGCGGCAAGCCAGCTAGTCACCCACGCGGCCAGCCAGTCAGTCAGCCACGCGGCCAGCCAGCTAGTCATCCACGCGGCCAGCCAGTCAGTCACCCACGCGGTCAGCCAGTCAGTCATCCACGCAGCCAGCCAGCTAGTCATCCACGCGGCCAGCCAGCTAGTCAGCCACGCAGCCAGCTAGTCAGCCACGCGGCCAGCCAGCTAGTCACCCACGCAGCCAGCTAGTCAGCCACGCGGCCAGCCAGCTAGTCAC
>NW_014582518.1:7157-7653 GCF_000485595.1 Priapulus caudatus
GTGTGTGTGTGTGTGTGTGTGTGTGTGTGTGTGTGTGTGTGTGTGTGTGTGTGTGTGTGTGTGTGTGTGTGTGTGTGTGTGTGTGTGTGTGTGAGCAACAGCAGCAGCAGAACGACCAACAGCAGCAGCAACAACAATAACAACAACAACATATACAACAACAACAACAACAACAACAACAAAAACAGCAACCGTAACAACAGCAGCTGCAATGGTGGCAGTTGGCAGTAACAGCAGTAGCAGCGACAGTAGCAGTAGCAGTAGCAGCAGCAGCAACAACAACGGCGACAGTTTGTTGAAGCCAGTGCGTGAGCCGGTGTGTGCAGCTCGATGTTGTTACTGCTGCTGCTGCTGCTGCTGCTGCTGCTGCTGCTGCTGCTGCTAGCTGCTGCTATACTGCTGCTGCTGCTGCTGCTGCTGCTGCTGCTGCTGCTGCTGCTGCTGCTGCTGCTGCTATCTGCTGCTAGTACTGCTGCTGCTGCTGCTGCTGCTGCTA
>NW_014582519.1:0-554 GCF_000485595.1 Priapulus caudatus
CAAGAGAGAGCGAGAGAGAGCGAGAGAGAGATATAGCGAGAAAGAGAGAGAGAGAGAGAGAGAGAGAGAGAGAGAGAGAGTGGGAGAGCGCGCACGCGCGTGGGAAAGAAAGTGAGAGGGAGAAAGAGAGCGTGCGTGGTGAAAAATGTCAGTGGCTGCGGTGAGGGAGGTGGGATATACACCACACTGACTATTAACTGCCTATCGCCTGTCTTCGCATTACCCCGCGAAAAACTGGAGCTCTGTTTTTCTGCGAAAGCTTCTTACTAGATTTGATTTTAGAAGCGCTTCGGCTTTTTGCACGCACGTCAACTTTCTATCAGCAGCGGCGGCGGCGGCACATACGTGTATAGGTGGTGTGGGGAAGCATTGCGGGCTCTCTTAAGACAGACTGAAAGCGTCACCGATACGATACGTCTGCTCGTCCTACTTTATGGTGTCTGAATAAGTGCATATGAAAACTGTTTACACTGAAAAAGTTACGCGTAGCTTTTGATTTCTCTCTCTCTCTCTCTCTCTCTCTCTCTCTCTCTTTTCCTCGCGCGCGCTCTCTA
>NW_014582519.1:4635-5327 GCF_000485595.1 Priapulus caudatus
CACACACACACACACACACACACACACACACACAACAATCATACACACACACACACGCACGCGCGCGCACGCACTTTCATATCCGCGCGTGAAAAAAATGATACCTCCATCTCCGTATTGCATGCATGCTCGCGTGAGTGTGAGCGCACAGCATAAGGTGGCGGGAGGAGGAGAGAGGAGGGGAGGGGAGGAGGGGAGGCGGGAGGAGGGGAGAGGGTAAAGGAGAGACCGCCGCATCGTTGGATGATGCAACCAATGGCTTTTATGTAAATCTTTTAAATTCAAATCGCATTTACAGTGTTTTTTCTCGTACTTCGGTAGACCGGTTCCAGAAGTCGTTGGCTGCCGTCGGCGTCGTTCGTCAAACGACCCCGGGTGTCAGTCTAGGATTTCGCCCATAGGAAGATTTGTCCAGAGCTTGGTGGGTGGGTGGTGTGTGGTAACGTGTCGGGCTATGAATAGAAGAGATAAAGAAAGAGATCAATGGATTGAGAGAGAGAGAGAGAGAGAGAGAGAGAGAGAGAGAGCGAGCGAAAGCGAGAGAGAGGAGACACAGATAGCAAGAGAGAGCGAGAGAGAGCGAGCGAGAGAGATATAGCGAGAGAGAGAGAGAGAGAGAGAGAGAGAGAGAGAGAGAGAGAGGAGAGCGCGCGACGCGCGGTAGGAAGAAGTAGAGAGGAGAAGAGAGCGCG
>NW_014582519.1:6734-7647 GCF_000485595.1 Priapulus caudatus
ACACACACACACACACACACACACACACACACACACACACACACACACACACACACATATATATATATATATATATAGCACGAACAGTAGTGGTGCTACTAAATGTAGCTCACTGATCACCTAATTCATGCTCGAATTACAATAATTATACTTCGGTATATTAAATTTATAACGTTTTCGTACGCTACGGCATAACAACGGTGCATTCCTTCTGCAGTGAATCAGATACCAATTAGAGGGACGACAAAAGGTTAAACGCACATTATAGATTTTCACCACCGCTAATCATCGCTCAATGGTGCTCTTAATGCGGTCTGACGGTTAACTTCCTATCGTTTAATTGCATAATGTTTAGAACTTGTGCACAAAGAAAATTTCGTAATGCATATTTCTTGCAATTGGCTAAAAGGCACTGTAACAGCGTTATTGGAAGTGCCCTCGATTGCTCTTATTTCAGGCAGCACATTTAGAGCCGCCCCTCGTGCTCAATGGGTGGTACTAACCACCGCTGCGGCTAACAGTAATGAGTAATACCAGAAGTAGATAATAGGGACCCTATTAGGGACTATTATCTACTTCTGGTAATACTGAAACATAGTATATAATTCTAAATAAAAATTGGTATGTAGACTAATGAGCGTAAAATTGCATAGTCGCACACACGCGCGCATGCCTGCATTAGTGCTAAAATCGATATAGCATCTTATATGTAGGGATATATGTCCATATTCTATATTCATATACATGCTATATGCTATATGCATTCGTTTACTCGTCATATATGTCGTATCTCGCGTTTTTTCTTTTCATTTTTTTTTCTCTTTCCCCTGTGTGTGTGTGTGTGTGTGTGTGTGTGTGTGTGTGTGTGTGTGTGTGTGTGTGTGTGTGTGTGTGTGTGTGTGTGTGTGTGTGT
>NW_014582520.1:0-7643 GCF_000485595.1 Priapulus caudatus
GATACTACACGATATGATACAATATGACGTCACGATACGCTATACACGATACCATGATACGATTTGTATCATGATATGTATTGTGATGATCTGTTATCACTGATTTGCATACTGTACATAATAACAACGTTAATATTAATCAGCAGCAGCGTGATAATCGTCGCCTTGCTAATTAAAATACAGCGCACATATAGCCATGGGCTTCTTGCGTTCATGAGTTGAGGTAAAATCTGTGATGTATACGCAGTGTGACCAGATTTATGGCAAGGAATTCCATCCATGATTAACAGATAAGCAATCAATTTGCATATCGTTCTTCTGCATCCGTATTCATAGACTTCTTTATATCTCAATTGCTTATTTTTGTGAAAATAAATGCATTACTTCTATTTATACTTATAACGAGGCAAAAGATGCGCCGGTGCATCGGTAAATCGTCCTACCTCTAATAAGGTAAACAAGGTCACACGAACGTATAATCAAACCGCTACAGACGCAGGTAGTAGGTTACAGATAAACAGGGCCAGGTGTACGTATAATCAAACCTCTCACCTTACACACCTACAGACGCAGGTAGTAGGTTACAGGTAAACAGGGCCAGGTGTACGTATAATCAAACCTCTCACCTTACACAGCTACAGACGCAGGTAGTAGGTTACAGGTAAACAGGGCCAGGTGTACGTATAATCAAACCTCTCACCTTACACAGCTACAGACGCAGGTAGTAGGATTGTAGGTTAACGATACCGAGGAAACAGGACCCAACATCCGCAGAGGTATAATCAAAACCCTCACCTTAGCACACCTACAGTACGCAGGTTAAAGTGGTAGGTTTACCAGGGTAAACAGAGCAGGTGTACGTATAATCAATACCTCTCCGACTCTTTAATTACCGTTACAGGACGTCCAAGGTATTAGGATACAGATAAATCAGGGCCCAGGTTGTAAAGACGGTAATAATCAAACCTTCTCACCTTACATCACCGTACAGCACCGCCCAGGGTAGTACGCGCTGACAGAAGGTAAAACAGGACCACGCCACGACACGTAAGAACATAATAGAAATATGTCGGGAACCGTGGCTCAGGTCTGTCAAACTACAATTTTGCCCACGTACTATCGAATTCCTCCGCTCCCGTAGAGGTGCCAGCGTCCTATTTTACACCAGGGGGTTTGCCCAATGGTTACCAATGACGCTTGAATAAATAGTAATTGATCTCTATTATCATAACTCTCTGTTGAAATGGTACAATTACCCCCCCGGCTCTTATACAGCTTCTCTCTACAGATGGTCTTTGTTAGTTGTACTCTGTATAGGCGACAGAAGATGGGGTTGAAGCCGGGGTGGAGAGAGAAGAGAAGAGACGAAGTAGAGAGAGAGAGAGAAGAGAGAGAGAACAAAGAAAGAGAGAGAGGAGAGTAGAGAGGAGAGGAGAGAGCATGAGAGAGAAAGAAAGAGAGAGAGAGCAGAAGAGAGCGCAAGACAAGAAGGAGAAGAGATAGAGAAGAGAGAAAGAGAGAAGAGATCAGCAGAAGAGAGAGAGAGAAAAGCAGGGAAGACGAGGGAAAGAGAGAGAAGAAGGCGTGGTAGGACAGGCGCAGTCGGATGGGGGAACACATAACCGAAACTCACACCACACCCCCCGGCGGCACACACACACAACACACACAAGCATTCACACACCATACATACGCACACACATACACTACAAATCAGCACATAACAGCCCCGCGGCCGCGGCGCAACCAGCGCCACAC
This sequence comes from Priapulus caudatus, assembly GCF_000485595.1. NCBI lineage: Eukaryota > Metazoa > Priapulida > Priapulimorpha > Priapulimorphida > Priapulidae > Priapulus > Priapulus caudatus. The sequence goes on from NW_014582520.1 coordinate 1,759, forward strand.
AGCACACAGCCCCACACAACACCACCACACACACCATAATATACACCAGCAATAGCCACACCACCAGTCCCGCGCACCCATACCACCACCACACACACACCACACTCACACAACAAGCACAGCACACACAGCCGCGGGGCACACACAATACATACAGCAACCAGGCCCCTACACCCCACCCACATACTACAGCACCACACACCACAAACCGAACACGCGACGCACGCCACACATCACACACACCATCACACAGAACTCCACACGATACACACGCAGACCGCACTACTCACACAACCCACCACACAATCACCCACCACACACCACACCGCGCACCACTACACAACACCGCCACACACCGGCGCACCCCTGGGACGACACACTACACCGCCACACACACACACATCCCACACGCGACGTCGGTCGCGGCGCACAAGGCCACCACAGGTCACACACCCGGCCCACAGGCCACATACACACAGTAACAGCCACACCATATACACATATCACACCCACACATCAGGCCGAGCACACAGCGGCACCGCGACGACACACACACAAGGTACAAGCACACACACACTGACACCACACATAACACACCGCACAGCACACTCACCACTCAACACACAGCACACACGCCACACAACACAACACACACGTTAACACCAACACACTATCACAACCCACAGCACACATTCACAACGTACACGTCACGGGGCACAGGGCCACCGCAGCAACACCACACACACGCATACACAACGTCACACAACACATACCACACACACACCCACACCCCACACATGCACACTACGACCCATGGTGCCCACAACATACACACACACACCCACTGTGACACACAACATCACACACAACACACACAGACACAGCACACACACATCACTACACACACACACACACATATTACTGACACACACAAGGGGGGTCACACACACACAGGCCACACAAACTGGGCACACCACACACACACATCACCCACTCACACACACAGGCACACACACACAGCACCACACGCACACGCACAACGGCACACGCACTACGCACGACGCACAACCACATCGGCCACGCACACGCAGCCACGCCACAACGGCACACGCACACGCACACGCACACGCACACGCACGACGCAACACGCGCCACATCACAACACACAGTCCGGTGGTAACCCACAAACACGACACACACACACACACAGCACACACACAACACACACACACACGTACACACGACACGCAACTACGCACACGCACACACACACAGCACACACATCACACACACGTACAGACAGGGCGGCGGCACCGCAGATGTCCTCGCACACATCAGGGCACTTCGGAGCGTTTCAATAGCAATATCAGCTAAAATAAGATACGCAAATCTTAATTTACTAACTACCAAAGTGCCTTAAAATTGCCGTGCAAATGCTCCTCTGCAACACACAATTAACACGCAGCGCCAGCCTGCAGCGCACTGACACATATATATAGAGTCTATCGTAATCCTCTATATAGTAATCCCTTAATTAATATATTTATATAGTATATTCTAATATTATATACTATATATATGGGAAGTCTATATAGTGGGGGTGGTGTGGACCAACCAGGGAGAGTAGGCTATGTAGGTATACCACGAAAAGCAAAGCTAGATGTGATACCAGCGATATAGCTGGAAAGACAGGATGAGAAGGGTGAGGAGGGGAAGGAGAAGGAAGAGGGAGGTGAACGGCGGATAGAGAGAGAGAGCGAGAAGAGAGAGAGAGAGCAGAGAGAGAGAGAGAGAGACGAGAGATGAGAGAGAGAGCGAGGCCCGGCCGAGAAAAGAGGCTGAGAGAGGAGAACGGGGAGCGGGGGGGAGGGAAAGTGAGGCATGCTTAATGCTAGACTGTTGTGTGCGTGCGTGCGTGCGTGCGTTGTGTGTGTGCGCGCGCTGTGCGTGCGTGCGTGTGTGTGCGTGTGTGTATGGTGTGTGTGTGTGTGTGTGTGTTGCCGTGTGTGTAATGTGGTTGTGTGTGCGTGGTGTGTGCGGTGTGTATGTGTATGCTGGGTTGTATGTGTGTGTGTTCGCGTGTGTGTATGTGTTGTGTGTGTGTGTGTGTACGTGCGTGTGCGTGCGTGGTGCAGTGGCCCGGCGCCCCCCCCCCCCGCCCGTTATAATAACTGTTATAAAGGTAATCCATAGAACCGTACAAACACAGATCTAGTTGATGGTTTGCTGATGACGAGCTGCACAGAGAGCAGGCGTGCGGCCTGAATGTAACATCCACCAACCAATCGCACGACGATACCTCATCAGAGTGCGATGTGTCCTGCGTGCGTGGCGTGCGTGTTGTGCTGCCGGTGGTTTGGTGTGGTGGTTCGCGTGTGTTCGTGGTCTGTTGCGTGCGTATGCGTGTGTTGGTGTGGTTGTGGTGTGGTGTGCTGTGTGTGTGTTGTGGTGCGTGCGTGGTGTGTGTGCTGTGGTCCCGTGCGTTGCGTGTGTTTCCGTGGGGTGCGCGCTTGCGTGCGTGTGTGTGGCGCTCTGCCGTGCGTGCGGGCGTGCGTGCGTGTGTGGCGTCGATCCTAATATAACCGTTACAACTCCGATACTTTCTTCCTCACTCTTTCTCTTACACACGCGCGCGCGCTTCCATCTGCCCCCTTTCTTGGCACGTTCCGAGAACGTTTCTAACCCTCTCTCCTCTTTCTCTCTCGTTCTCTCTTTCTCTTGCGCTCTCGCCTCTCGCTCTCTATCTCTAATATATCTCTCTCTTCTCTCTTTCTGCTCTGTGTGTGTGTGTGTGGTGTGTGTGTTTGTGTGTGTGTGTTGTGTGTGTGTGTCTTTGTCGTTCCCCTCTCCCCCCGTTCACCCCTCCCCGCCTCCCCCATCTATCTTTCTCTGCCGCTTTTCTCTCAGCGTACGGGTGGCGGTGAACAAGAAAAGTGAGGTTGCGAATTGAAAGTGAGAAATCGGGTTTAGCGCTGTTGTGTCCTATCAGAATGGAGAACCCTCGTGGGGCGGGCCGGGGATTAACGCGAGAGCAAGGAAGCGGTGACCCAGACAATGGGGCGTTGACGTGGGTCTGGAGGTTAGCATAGAAGCAACCTAGGCACTTGGAACGTCTCAATTAGTAAAATCTATAGTAAATAAACCCGATAATGTATTTACAACGCATCTATTTTGTTATCACTATCATCTTTAGTCTTATTCAATGCTTTCGTCTCCTTTGTCTCTATCTAGTGTCTTAATTTTGAGCTCTTATGTCTTGTGTTGTGCACAGTCCGCGTGCGCAGCGTGGTACTTGTGTGTTTTGCAGAGGAGCATTTGAACGGCATTTTTACAGGACATTATTATCTGACAATATATAGGCGAAACGAAGGAGTGAAACATTAAGACTTTTGGTTAGTTAATACTGTCTTGTTTACTTTACGCATCATGTTACTATGAAAGACGTTTCAAAGTGCCCGTGTAATAGAAGCTTTCCGTTTTGCATGCGTGTGTTGGCTGTTCTGTGTCCGGAGCGGGATGCTGGCCGTTTTTGGCTCACCTTGACATCGTTAAGCTGAGCTACTTGCCATGGGTGTCCGTCCGCGTACGTCGTCCGTCCGTCCGTCCGTCACCATTTGTCTTCGTCAACGATAACTCAGGAACCCCGTTTGATCCCCACGATGTTTGAAATTTGGGATGTAGTTGTTACTGCTATACTCGCATGTTAAAACGTCCTATTTTATTGGAGCACGCCAGTCAGCGTCTTTCTCGAGTCACCGGCGTATTTTTTTGGCAAAATTGGGAATTGCCAACTTAGTCCCAGTTTCAGGTCACGGGATTATTGGTATGTGAGATCGAATAGGGCTGAGGGTTTTGATATTTAAAAAGAAGCAAATTATGTAGGGTTATTTGGCAATTATATGGCCTAACGGACATAACAAAACAGTCGTGGTGAGACACTAGGTGGATCGTCGGTTCGTTTTACAAGATTTCATTGACAATATTCTTTATAGTGCAAAATTTGGTATTTCCTCTCCACCGCCCCTGACCGATAAAGTCCTATATAGAGTAAAGTTTTACAAAACAGGTGTACTGTCGGAACGGCAGCATAAGCCTTATTTAATTTCGAACGCCAGTCGCTACAAAAGCGGATATAGGCGCCATCTATCCGTCACAAATTGGTGATTCATTTTGCGTTTAATAAATTCATTATTGCGATCTACAGATGGCAATCGTTTCCTATAATGTACGTCGAATGGTTGCCCTCAATTAAAACTGATTCTTGCCTTACTCACTTCATTTGTTGTCATTTTTTGTGCAGTGAGACTAACAGTGTCATTTGACACTTTCATTGTTATCACTGTGTAACAGACTCTTACTTGGCACTAGTACAGTACAGCACCCCGCTGTCAGAAACATTATAGTTTCAAACCATCATCTTACATGGAAGATGTGCTCTTAGACCGGTGAGAGGAACATCGTTACGGGTTAACGAATGTAACAAGTTATACGTACGAGGGAATGTGAAACGCATGCACTGCAATTATTTTCTCATAGCTTTACGTAAAACATAAGATATCTCGCGGCAAATGTTTTTACATTCAATTTGAGACTAATGTTTAATCACCTTCCTGACAACGGGGCCGGAATTTCTGGAAGCCGTCTGCAACTTAGTCCTAGCCTGTTATCTTTTATCTCTCGTTTGCTCTTGCGGTGCGTGCGTGCGTGCCTGCCTGCGGCGTGCGTGCGAGCGTGGCGTGCGTGCGTGCGTGCGTGTGTGTTGTGTGTGTGTGTGTGCGTGTGTGTGTGTGTGTGTGTGTTTGTTGTGTGTGTGTTGTGTGTGTGTGGTGTGGTGTTGGTGTGTATGTGTGTGTGTGTGTGTGCATCAATATATGTGTTGAAACAGCAGCGCGACTGTAGCATTGAGCAAGACTAATTAGTCGATTTCTATAGGTTATTTACTGTAGTCCAAAATCTAAGAAATAACGATAATCAGGATTGACTGGTCTCAGAAACTACATTTCCAAGGCTGATTACAGACGTGCACGCTAGCGCACACACAGTCGCTCACCTGAAAGCAAACGAACGGACTGACAGCAAACGAGTATGACTCGTTGTGAAACTGTCTCTATAATACACCGTATACAGCCCGGCTTAACTGCTGAATGCTGATGATCAAGCAGTGATGCGTGTGTGTGTGGTGGTGTGCGCGTGTTTGTGTGTGTGTGTGTGCGTTGTGTGCGTGTGCGGTGGCGTGTTCGTGTGCGTGTGCGTTGCGTGTGCGTGTGCGTGTGCGTGCGCGTGCGCGTACGGCCGTGCGTACGTGTCGGCGTGCGCCGTTGCGCGCGTGCGAGTGTCGTGCTTCGTGTGCGTGCTGAAACACGGCCGTTTAATAAACATCGAAAAACTTAAAATGCTAATACATTACGACTCAATATAATGTTAATTTACGAAGAATAGCGTTGAGAGAAACGCATCGTGCAGCTATTAGCAAACTCGATATACAGAACTTCATAATTTGCTGGCAAAGCGCTGAATTGCATTAGAACGACCACCAAAACTAAATTCATTACGCATTTATTGTACATCATAGCATATTTATGCATATTATGGATGTTAAACACATTAATGTTTATGCCCTTCATGAAAAACGACACGCTCAATCGCTCATGAATGTATTCTGCACACAACACAAAAAGCGAGCGCCATGACTCATCAAGAATTATCCAAAACAGGAGAAAACGCCACTGTAAATGTTTGTTTTGACAGACGATCGTAGACAAATAGTGTTTCTGGCATGTTTTCCAATACAACCACGTGTTTACATAATTTAACAAAAAATCACATAATGCAGTTACTCTTCGGTAACTGTGATTTTCCTCATTTAGTACGGAAAAAAATAATTT
>NW_014582521.1:0-390 GCF_000485595.1 Priapulus caudatus
GAGAGAGAGAGAGAGAGCGGAAGAAATAGGAGAGAGGGGAAGAGAAGAGAAGAGAGGGGGAGAGAGGAGGAGGATACAGAAATAGAGCGAAAGGCAGAGCGTGAAAGAGAGTGAGAGTCAACGAGATTGTGATGGGCAGAGCGAGAAAAAGAGTAAGAGAGTTAGATAATTTTATAAAAAAAAAGTGTGATGAGTAAAAAAAAAAGTTGCTACTATTCGTTGTTTTTTGCTGAAGCATTAAAACCACGATGCAAGAGCTTCCGTGATTTACACGAGATGCGCGCGTGCTAGATCAAACCATCTGCCCCCTCTCTCACTCGCTCCCCCTCACTCGCTCTCTCTCTCTCTCTCTCTCTCTCTCTCTCTCTCTCTCTCTCTCTCTCTCTCTCT
>NW_014582521.1:1739-2662 GCF_000485595.1 Priapulus caudatus
AGACACACACACACACACACACACACACACACACAAACACAACACACACACACACACACACACCACACACACACGCACACACGCACGCACGCACGCACGCGACAGAGCGTGGAGAGACACGCAGACGAAGACAACAGGAGCGCGACGCTGAGTAATCGATAAAGCACGCTCTACGTGTTACAGAGAAATGCCGACCATAAGCCTGATTACCACAATACTGATTAACAAACATCACATCCGCGATAGAGACAAAGCAAAATAGCGAGCGAGAGAGAACGTGAGAGAGATAATGCGATGCGGATAATAATTAATAGACAATAATCTATGATTAGACCTATACACTTCTGATAGAAAGAGAGGCAGCGCTATGGAGAGATAGAGAAAGAGGCGGGGGGGGAAAAACGAAAAAAGAGAACAGCATGACACCCAGGATCGAGCGAGAGAGACTATAAATAAGAGAAGGAGATAGAAAGAGAGAGAAGAGAGAGAGAGAGAAGAGAGAGAGAGAGAGAAGAGAGAGATGATACATATTAATAGAAAGATGAGGAAATGACGACAGCGCTAGGAGAAAGATTTAGAGCCAACAGGTGGAGAAAGGAGCGACAGCAACACAGATTCGAGTGACCAGAGAGATAAAAAGGAGAGAGAGCAGATAAGAAAGGAGAGATACGATAAATAGATCCCCGCACCCGCACCGCCACGACGCCCACGCGCAGCGCCAAATCGCCACGCCACCGCCCCCCGAGAGAGAGAGAAGATGAGACGAGAGATGAGAGAGAGAGCATGGAGAAGAAGATATAGCGAGAGAGAGAGAGAGAGAGAGAGAGATGAGACTGACGAGAGAGAGTAGAGAGAGAGAGAGAGAGGGTTAGAGATAGAAGGACTGAGATAGATATGACTAATAGAATTGGCCGATAAAAATG
>NW_014582521.1:6597-7639 GCF_000485595.1 Priapulus caudatus
ACACACACACACACACACACACACACACACACACACACACACACACACACACACACACACACACACACACACACACACACACACACACACACACACACACACATACACACATGTATAATTTATATATTTATATATATATTCATAATTGTTCAACAATAATCTCATGCCCGGAATGAATGGTTAGAACATGGATTCCCATGCACAACAGATCCGAATCTTGCCCGAACACCTTCTCGCGAGTTCTCGCGGGGAGATGCTATATCTCGGCCCACCGCACAAACCCGCGAAGAGTTTTAACTTCAGTAACACGCGTTCCATCTAAACGTCTGCGGAAAGCCTGCATGGAGCGAGCAGTGCAATGACCACATACGAGAAATTACGCAATATGTACTGGTAATGTCCGTGTGGAGAGAGAGAGAGAGGGGGAGAAGCAGGAGCGTGGGAGGGAGAAACAGGATGAGAGATAATGAAACAGTGAGGGATAGACAGGAGGAAAGTGGTGAAGAAGGGGGAGGGAGAGAGAGAAGGTATGCAGGAGAAAGGGCGGAAGGTAGAAGGATAAGAAAGGGGGAGAGGAAGGGCGACAGTTAGAAAGCGAGAGAGAGGGAAAGGAGAAAGAGAGAGAGAGAGAGAGAGAGAGAGAGAGAAGAGGAGTAAGGAGATGAGAGACGAAAGACGAAGAGAGGAGAATAGAGAAGAGAGAGGGAGAGAAAGAGCAGAGAGAGAGAGAGAGAAGAGAGAGAGAAGAGAGCAAGAGAAAAACATATAGAGACGAAGAGAAATCGATGCGAGCGTGAGAGAAGACACCGAGAGAGAGGCAGAGAGAGCAAAATAAAGAAGAACTGGGATGGCGCGTGAGAGAGGGAAAGACCGAAAGAGGAGATAAACAAGAGATGAGAGAGAAGAGAGAGAGAGAGAAAAGAGAAGGAGAGAAGGAGAGAGGAGAGGAGGGGAGAGAGAAGAGAGAGCAGAGAGAGAGAGAGATTGAGAGAGAGAGAAAAGCAGAAGGAGAGAAGGAGAGAGGAGAGGAGGGGAGAGAGAA
>NW_014582522.1:2500-7636 GCF_000485595.1 Priapulus caudatus
TTATAAATATATATATATAATATATTCAATTCGCAGGTATTGCACAGCGTAAGATATTTTGTTTGTCCCCCATCGCCCAAACTTTTTCCGCTTCAAACTTCCGCCGCGATTCGACGCGAAACGAACGCGAAACCGGACTGTATAACCTCGCCGATAAACATTTCCCATGCCGGAGTTTTTTAACCAGCCCCAAATCGAATATTATACGGGTAATTTAGTTTGCACGACGGGAATGGAGTGGTGGTGGGGTGTGGTGGTGGGGGGGGGGATTGTAAAACTTTTATCAAATTATTAATTATTGGCGGCAGCGCAGTAATTTCTGCGCGATATAACCACAATAAATGTTCGCTTCGTGAAAAAAAGAGAAAAAATACAACCGCGCATACATGACGTAGCAAAGTGCTTTGCTTAGTTATATACGCGAGAGGCATACTTTTAAAACTAATACGGGTAATAACGACAATAAGTTATCACTACACGGTGAGGGTGGGTGGGGGTGGGGGGAATATTCTAACAACAGCGAATTACGTCATAGCATCCAACCATTGGGACTGCTGTTGGTTTTGCCTTGCCTAACTTATGCTTACAAACATAGGCCATATACATACAGGGAAAAAGTGAAATGAAAAATAGCCACGTCTAAAAATTTGGATTTGCATCGAAGACTCTATTGCAACTTTACAGGGGCCTGCTTTTTTGGCAATTTCCGGGGCTCTTTTGGCATTTCGGGGGCTATCGCCCGAGCCCCCGTGTATTTTTTTTCACTGCTACAATACTACGATACTATGCTGCTTTAAAACTAATTCGGTTAATAATGATAATGAATATCACTACGGATAGTGGGAGAGGCGAGAGGGGGAGAGGGGGAGAGGGGGAAGAGGGGAGAAGGGGAGAGGGGGAAGAGAGGGGGAGAGGGGGAGAGGCGTTGAGAGGGAAGGGGAGAAGGGAGGGGGTGGGAGAGGGGGAGAGGGGGAAAGGGGAGAGGAGAGAAGGGAGAAGGTGGAGAGGGGGAGGGAGAGGGGGAGGGGGAGAAGGGAGGAGGGAGAGGGGGAGAGGGAGAGGGAAGGAGAAGGGGAGAGGGAGAGAGGTGAGGGGAGGGAGAGGGGGATGAGGGGAGAGTTGGGGGAGAGGGGAGGGGAGAGAGCGAGAGGGGATTCTACAACAGCAAATACGTCATAGCAACCAGCGTTAAATAATATAACTTTGGGACTGAGCTGTGTCATAGCTGGCGCGGTAATCGGCCGTGGATTGGCGGCCGTGGAGGGGAGCGGCGAGTGTGAGGGTGAGTGACTTTTGTAAGACACGCAATGTGCGCTGGAGGATTGCCGCGGGCGAGGCCGCGCTCACGGCGTTGCCGCGACGCCGGCGACGCGCACAACCCATCATTCCGATTACACAAGCATATAATATACACACAGGGAGCGGGCTCACGCCACACACACGCAAAACGCACACAGGGGAGTGCGGCAGCACACAAGCACACACGCCTGCAGCGAGCACGCACGCACGCACGCACGCACTCGCACGCAGCATCACACACACCACACACACACACAGCAGCGACGCACGCACACGCACAGCACACACAGCGCGCGCGCGCGCACGACACAACACACGCGGCACACCAGCTGTCGTGGGAAAAGATGAAAAACGGCACGACCGACGATTGTCGTGGGAGCTGTGGGAGGGAGGCTGAGGACCAGGAGGCCTGAGCGGAAGCAATCTCGGTGAGTGTAAATGTCGAACAGCCTGCTTACAACAGGGAGGACCCCTCTCTTTCTCTCTTTCTCTCTGTCTGCTGCGGTCTCTCTCTCTCTCTCTCTTTCTTTCTATCTTCTCTCTCTCTCTCTCTCTGATCTCATTCCCTTTCTTTCTTTCTCTCGCTCTCGTCTCTCTCTGCTCTTCTCTCTCTCTCTCTTCTTCCTGTTGCTGCCTTGCTCTCTTTACTCTTCTTCCCCCTCTCTCTCTCGACTTGCCTTCCTTGCTCTCTCCCCCTCTCTCCCCGCTCTCGCGACCCAACCTGTTGGTTTTGTTGTCATATTTTCTTTTTGCTTTTCTGGTTTGTTTTGTTTTGGTAGTGCTTTTGTTTTCCTTTTCTGGATCTCTTCCTTTTTTTTTCTCTTGTTCTCTTTTTCTTTTGCTATACATTTCGTCTTCCTTTATCTCTTAGTTTCTCTGGGTATCCTTTTGTTTCTTCTGTTTCCTTTTTTTCTCTGCTTTGTTCTGATGTTTATCTTTTTGTTGTTTGTTATGTATTATTTACTTTTCTTAGGTTTTTTACTTTAGTTTTCCTTATTTTTTTCCCTATCCCTTTTGTTTTTGTGTCTTTGTTTTTGTTTTTTTTATTTTTTTCTGACGTCACACTTCTAGTTCTTTTGTTTCTTGTAGTTGTTTGGTCCCCTTCGTCTGTTTTTTACTTCTTCTATTCCCCCTTCACTCTACCCACTCTACCCCACTCTCTCCATCCCTCCCCTTCTCTCTCGGCGGGTTCCATAAAATCTCTCTCTGCTGCGTCGTAAGGCTCCATAAAGCTGCATGCGCGCGGTGCGAGTCGCACACACATACTTGATACATGTGGGTCGGCTTAGAAGCGATGTACATAGCGTACGTACGCAGTTAACCTACTATATACACCGCAGGCCATCCATCCATCGCTGCTGCAGCAGCAGTAGCAGCAGTAGCAGCAGTAGTAGCAGTAATAGCAGCAGTAACAGTGAGTAAGCCAGTAGCAGCAGCAGCAGCAGCAGTCAGCAAGCCCGTAGTGTAGTAGCAGCAGTACGCAGCAGCTAGCTAGTAGCAGCTAGCAGCAGCAAACAGCAACGCAGCAGCAGCAGCCCAGCACAAGTAATAGCAGTAGTTAGTAAGCAAGTAGTATAGAATAAGCAGTAGCAGCAGCAGCCAGCAGCGAGCAGCAGATATCCAGCAGCAGCAGCTAGCAGTAGTATGGCAGCAGTAGTAGCGGCAGCGGCCCTGCCCGGCGGTTGCTGACGGTGCTAATATATCGGTGGCTCCACGAAGCAGTAGTAGCAACAGCAGCAGTAATAGCAGCAGTAACAGTAGTAGCAGCAGCAGCAGCAGCAGTAGCAGCAGCAGCAGCAGTAGTAGCAGCAGTAGTAGCGGCAGCGGCCTGCCCCCGGGGTGCTGCGGGTCGTATATATGGTGCTCCACGAGTAGCAGTAGTAGTAGTAGTAGCAACAGTGATAGCAGTAGTAGCAACAGCAGCAGTAAAAGCAGCAGTAACAGTGATAGCCAGTATTCCAGCAGCAGCAGCAGTACATAGCCAGGCCAGCAGCTAGCGAGTAGACGAGCGAGCAGCAGCAGTAGCAGAGCAGTAGCTGAGTAGCTAGTAGTAGCGCAGTTAGCAGTAGCAGCCAGTAAGCCACGTAGCAGCAGTTAAACGCACTCTCTCTCTCTCTCTCTCTCGCTCGGTGAGTCGCTCTATCTCGCCTCTCTCTCTTCTCTCTCCTTCTCTCTCTCTCTCTCTCTTCTCTCTTCTCTCTCTCTCTCTCTCTCTCTCTCTCTCTCTCTCTCTCTCTCTCTCTCTCTCTCTCTCTCTCTCTCTCTCTCTCTCTCTCTCTCTCTCTCCTCCCCCCCTCTCCCCCCTTTCTAACCACGCTATAAACCACCGTATATGATCACATCGTCGCATCCCCGCCCGTGCGACAACTAACGGCGACCCCCAGCCACCCAGCATCTCCTATATCCCAGCCTCTCATCATCATCTCGCTCATCATTTTTCTTTGACACATCCGACAAAAAAAACGAAGAAAAACCAGCGCCGTCTCCCGGATCAATCAATCATCGAACAAGAGAAGCTGCGGCGGCGGCGGCGGCAGACGATAGGGTCCCGCAGATAACCCCTCCTCCTCCTCCTCCGCCGCCTCCCAGGGGGGAGGGGAGGGGAGAGGGGGGCTTCCCCGAAGCACAGGCTGAAGGTACAGACTGATGCATGCTGCGTCACTGATGTACACATCCTATAATATACGTATATATATATATATATATATATATACAGTGTAACACACATACATACTGTACATGCACGTATACTATATATACTGTACCTATAATACGCACACGCACGCGCACGCACACACATACATATATACAATATATGTATGTATATATATCAGAAGTAGATAATAGCTAGGGTTCCCTATTATCGACTTCTGATATATATGTATGTTATTACCAAGAGCGTATAAAGAAGGTTCTTCTTATATAGGTTCTTTATACGCTCTTGATGTTACATACATATATGGCAGGTTGGAAGAGAAGGCAGGGTAGGGGCGAGGCGAGGGGTAGTGTGGGTTAGTGGGGGTAGTGTGGGTAAAGTGGGGGTGGTGTGGGTAAAGTGGTGGGGGTAAGTGGGACGCATAGCGTGCCGGGAGGTGGCAGTGGTGGAGGCGGTGGCCTGTTCTATTTGCTTAATTGCGTGGCGTAATTACTGATAGTAATTAGTCCGGCAGCAGGGGCTATGATCGTATCGCTCTACTCGTGACGGCTGCCGGCTAAACATCGCTGCTACTGCTGGTGCTGCTACTGCTGGTGGTGATGGTGGTGGTGGTGCTGCTGCTACTGCTGGTGGTGATGGTGGTGGTGGTGCTGCTGCTGCTACTGCTGGTGGGACGGTGGTGGTGGTGGTGGTGGTGGTGATGGTGGTGGTGGTGGTGTTGGTAGTGCTGCTGCTGATAAAGTCATTCTCTAGCTCATTTCTCGTTTCACTCCTTCATTATTCTCCCATTCATTCGTTCATTCTTTTTTTCACTTTCCCATTTCTAACTCACTTACTCGCGTATATTTTTCCACTCCCTCTTCATTATTTTCTCATTCACTCGCGTAGTAATCATTCACTCACGACAGTGACATAAACTCTGCAAGCTGTGACCTAGCAGATCTGCCGAAATACATCCTGTATGCCTTATTCAAATATCGGACATTCAAATAGCGAGTATTTTACTTTTCACTTCTTATTCTTAAGTTATTCTTCTTCATTATTCTCTCATTCATTCATTCATTCTTTTTTTCGCTCCTCCCATTACCGACTCACGTACTCGCGTATATTTCTTCACTTCTTCTTCATTATTCACCCATTCGTTCATTCATTTCTCAATTACGTTTCATTCTTCCTCTCGC
>NW_014582523.1:0-3917 GCF_000485595.1 Priapulus caudatus
GAGTAGGATCAGATGGTAGGATGTAGGTGTTAGTAGGATGTTAGGATGTATGATGTAGGATGTAGGGTGTTACGATGGGCAGGATGTAGGATGTAGGATGTAGGATGTAGGGCGTAGGATTTAGGATGTAGGGTTAGGATTGTAGGATGTAGATGTAGGAAGTAGATGTAGGGTGTAGAATGTAGGGTGTAAGAATGTATGGTTGTAGATGTAAGATTGTAGAGTATTAGAATGTAGAATGTAGAATGAGATTGGATAGTAGGGTGTAAGATGTAGAATGTAGGTGTAAATGTAGTGTAGGATTGTAGGATGTTAGGGTGAGGATGTAGGATGTAGGATGAGGATGTAGGATGGTAGGGTGTCAGGATGTAGGATGTTAGGGTGTAGGTATGTAGGATGTAGATGTAGGTGTATGATTTTAGGATGTAGGGTGTAGGATGTAGGATGTAGGATGTATGATGTAGGGTGTAGGATGTAGATGTAGTGTAGGATGTAGGTGTAGGATGTAGGATGTAGATGTAGGTGTAGGATGTAGGATTATGGATGTAGTGTAGTAGGATGTAGTGTAAGGCAATGTAGGATGTAGGAGTGAGGATGGTAGGGTGTAACGAGCAGATGTAGATGTAGGATGTAGAGATCGTAGGGTGTGATGATGTAGGATGGTAGGTATGTAGATGGAGTGGATGTAATGATGTAGGATGTAGGATGAGTATGTAATTGTAAGGATGTAGGGTGTAGGATGTAGGATGTAGAATGGCAGGATGTAGAATGTAGATGTAGGATGTAGGATTAGGGATAGATGTAGGATTACGTGTGTACGGATTAAGGATGTAGGTAATGTAGATGGATGGATGTAGGTGTAGAGTAGGTGTAAGATGTAGGGTGAGGGTGTAGGGTGTGTAGAAATGTAGGATGTAGGTGTAGGATTAGAAATGTAGAATGTAGGATTAGGATGTAGGATGAGGATGTAGGATGTAGATGTGATGTAGATTGTAGGAATAGTAGGTGTAGGATGTAGGATGTAAGACTGCAGGATGTAGAAGTAGGATGAGAGTGTAGGGTGTAGATGTAGAATGTAGGGATGGGTGGATGTACGGAGTAGGGTGTAGGATGTAAGATGTCGAATTGCATGGATGCAGGATGTAGAATGTAGGATGCTAGGGTGTAGGATGTAGGATGTAGGATGTAGGGTGTAGGGTTAGGATGTAAATGTAGGATGAGGGTGAGGATGTAGGGTGTGGTGTAGGAGGTAAGATCGAGATGTAGGTACTAGGATGTAGATGTAGGATGTTAGGATGTAGGGTGTAGTAATTGTAGAATGTAGAATGTAGGATGTAGGATGTAGAATCGTAAGAATGTAGAATGTATAATGTAGAATGTAGGATGTAGGTGTGGGATGTAGGATGTAGGATGTAGAATGTACGAATGTAGAAGAGAATGTAGAATGTAGGATGTGGGTGTAGGATGTAGGATGTAGGATGTAGGATGCAGGATGTAGGATGTAGGGTGTAGAATGTAGGGTGTAGAATTGTAGTGATGTAGGATGTAGAATGTAGAATGTAGAAAATGCAGGATGTATGGGTGTAGGATGCTAGGATGTTAGGAATGTAGGTATGTCAGGAAGCTAGGATGTATGGATGTAGGGTGTAGGATGTAGGTGTAGAATGTAGGTGTAGAATGTAGTGTAGAATGCTAGGATGTAGAATTAAATGTAGAATGTAGACTGTAGAATGTGAATGTAGATGTAGGATGTAGGTGTGGATGTAAAGTGTAGGAATGTAGGATGTTAGGTTAAGGATGTAGGATTGTAGGATGTAGGTGTATGGATGCAGGATGTAGGATGTAGGGTGTAGATCAGAACTGGTAGGATGTTTGGTGTAGGATGGCAAGATTAGAGTAGCATGTAGAATGTAGGATGTAGGATGTAGGATGTAGAATGCAGGATGTATGGTAGGGTGTAGGATGTAGATGTAGGATGTAGGGTGTAGGATGTAGGAATGCAGGATGTGAGGCATGCAGATGTAGGTATGTAGGTGTAGGATGTAGGATGTTAGGGTGTAGGGTGTAGAATGTAGGGAGTAGATGTGTAGATGTAGGGTTGTCAGGGGTGTAGATGTAGAATATGGGTTAGGGATACACCTCTACATCCTACCATCCTACATTCTATCATTCTACCATCCTACATACCTGCATCCTATACCCTACATCTACATCCTGCATCCCTACACCTACATCTACATCCTACATTCTAACATTCACATCGCTACACCCTACATCCTACATTTCTACATCCTCATCTACATTCTACATTCCTACATTCTAATTCTACTATTCTACACCAGCCTTCTACTTTCTACATCCTACATCCTACATCTACATCTACATACTACATTCGTACATTCTACAATCATACATCCTACATCCTACATCCTACATTCTATCATCTACATCTACATCCTAACCCTGCATCCTACATCGCTACATCCTACATCCTACATTCTACATTCTACATTTCTACATCCACATCCTTAAATCCTACTCCTGCATCATACTCCTACACGCATACATCCTACCACCCTACATCCTACACCCTGCCCTGCATCCTGCATCCTACATCCCATCCATCCTACATCCTAAATCCCTACATCCTACATCCTACATCGCTACACCCTACATCCTACACCATACATCCTAATCCACACCTCATCTAGATCCTGCACTCCTACCATCCTACATCCTACATCCTACATCCTACACCTAGAGCTATCACGCTACATCTTACATCCTACATCCTACATCCATCCGAACATGTAGATGTAGGATGTAGAGGTAGGGTGTAGATTCAGGATTAGGCATGTTAGAATGTGAATGTAGGATGTAGGATGTAGGGGTGTAGGATGCAGTTATTAGATGTACGCCACATGAATATATAACAAGGTAGATACCAACCGTACGCACTTCGAAAATGCGACAGGGAACCACCTCGTAAGCAACGCGAATCGCACTATTCAACAATAGGTCAGGTCATGGTCGTACAGAGTCATTGCAACTCGCGACACGTCGCGTGCTGAACGTTATGTGGCGTCTCACCCTGCTCCCAGGCGGACGCAGGAGCCGTCCGCGCGGCCTTTCAGGTCGGGCGTGCGCCGCAGATAAGTCCGACAGCCATGGTAGTCTTCCTTTGAACGTACACCTACACTCTACATCCTACATCCTACACCCTACATCCTACATCCTACATCCTCAATCCTGCATCCTACACCCTACAACCTACATCCTACATACTACACCCTACAACCTACATCCTACATCCTACATCCATCCATCCTACATCCTACATCCTACATCCTACACCCTACATCCTACATTCTACATCCTGCATCCTACATCCTACACCCTACATCCTGCATCCTACACCCTACATCCTACATCCTGTATCCTGCATTCTACATCCTACATCCTACACCCTACATACTACATCCTACATATGCATCCTACATCCTACATCCTACACCCTACATCCTACATCCTACATCCTACATGCTACATCCTTCCTACATCCTACACCCTACATCCTACATCCTACACCCTACACCCTACATCCTACACCTACATTCTACATCCTACACCCTACATCCTACACCTACATCCCCTACATCCTACACCCTACATCCTACACCTACATCCTACATCCTACATCCTACATTCTACATCCTACACCCTACACCCTACATCCTACATCCTACATCCTGCATCCTACACCTTACATCCTACATCCTACATCCTACATCCTACATCCTACATCCTACACCTACATCCTACATTCTACATCCTACATTCTACATTCTACATCCTACATCCTATATCCTACATCCTACATCCTGCATCCTACATCTTACATTCTACATCCTACATTC
>NW_014582523.1:5181-5543 GCF_000485595.1 Priapulus caudatus
CCCTACATCCTACACCCTACATCCTACACCTACATCCTACATCCTACATCCTACATTCTACATTCTACATCCTACACCCTACATCCTACATACTACACCCTACATCCTACATCCTACATCCTACATTCTACATCCTACACCTTACATCCTACATTCTACATCATGCATCCTACATTCTATATCCTGCATCCTACATTCTACACCCTACATCCTACATCCTACATCCTACATCCTACATTCTACATCCTACACCCTACATCCTACATCCTACATCTTACATTCTACATCCTACATCCTACACCTACATCCTACACCTACATCCTACATCCTACATCCTACATCCTACATCCTACATCCTACAT
>NW_014582523.1:7094-7634 GCF_000485595.1 Priapulus caudatus
TTCTACATCCTACACCCTACATCCTACACCTACATCCTACATCCTACACCCTACATCCTACATCCTACATCCTGCATCCTGCATCCTACACCCTACATCCTACATCCTACATCCTACATCCTACATCCTACATCCTACATCCTACATCCTGCATTGTACACCCTACATCCTACATCCTACATCCTACATCCTACACCTACATCCTACACCTACATCCTACATCCTACATCCTACATCCTACATCCTACATCCTACATCCTGCATCCTACACCCTACTTCCTACATCCTACATCTTACATCCTACATCCTACAATCTACATTCTACATCCTACATCCTACATCCTACATCCTACATCCTACACTCTACATCCTACATACTACATCCTACATTCTCCATTCTACATCCTACACCCTACATCCTACATCCTACATCCTACATTCTATATTCTACATCCTACATCCTGCATCCTACACCCTACATCCTGCATCCTACACCCTACATCCTACATCCTACATCCTACATCCTACATCCTACATCCT
>NW_014582524.1:0-534 GCF_000485595.1 Priapulus caudatus
CTCTCTCTCTCTCTCTCTCTCTCTCTCTCTCTCTCTCTCTCTCTCTCTCCACTCTCGCTTTTCCTCTCGCACTCTCGCTTTCTTTTTCTCTTCCTCATTTCCCTCATGCTCTCTTCCAGTCTCTAGTGTCAGACCGTTCATTCTCGTCACTACCCTTGGAGGAGCATTTGCGATTGTTTGTCATCGAGGGAAGACTGTCGACACTTTCCTCTCCATTTCTTTCCGTTGTTTATCCGCTAGCGGCTGTCGCTACGGACGTGTAGCGCGAGCGCGTGCGCTTTTTATCCGCCATCTTAAATGTCGGTTGACAGCTATCCATTAGTGTAAGATAGGCGGACACGCGAATTAGCCTATATATGGAGACATGTCTATATATGGAGGCATGTCTGCGGCTTCCTGCCCTAGTCAAACGTCTTCTTGCCCCGATATTATGTGGGTATTATTGTGTGTGTGTGTGTGTGTGTGTGTGTGTGTGCGTGCGTGCGTGCGTGCGTGTGTGTGTGCGTGCGTACGTGCGTGCGTGCGTGCGTGCGT
>NW_014582524.1:6842-7629 GCF_000485595.1 Priapulus caudatus
GAAAGAGAGAGAGAGGAAAAAAGAGAGAGGAGAGGAGTGAAACGGAGACAGAGATAGACGCCACATCGCCATCGATAAGCATCGCAATTATCAGATAAACATGAGTAGAGCGAACATAACATCGCCTTACGCTCCGCCTTCCGAGATAGCTCAATGATGCAATTTCAATCCAATTTCTGCGGCGAACCGACACCATGCACCGTATATCCAGAGATTTGGCGGAATCGCATCGAGCGACGCGTTCGTCGCCATGGTTATTTGCATGCGACGCGTCCGCTCGTAAAGAGAGAGCGTGGCGACGGCGTGCGATTCGATGCATGGTGGCGTCGTCGAGCAATTTGCGGGTTGAAATCATATTAGGGATGGGTCGTTTGGAAGCGTATAGACGCGCCGACGAAATAGAGCGTTAAAGCGTGTGTGCGTGCGTGTTTGCGTGTGTGCGTGCGTGTTTGCGTGTGCGCGTGTTTGCGTGTGTGCGTGCGTGTTTGCGTGTGCGCGTGCATGCGTGTTTGCGTGTGTGCGTGCGTGTTTGCGTGTGTGCGTGCGCCTGCGTATGTTTGTGTACGTGCATGTGTACGTGCATGTGCGCGTGCATGCGTGTTTGCGTGTGTGCGTGCGTGTGCGCGTGTGCGCGCGCATGCGTGTTTGCGTGTGTGCGTGCGTGTTTACGTGTGTGCGTGCGTGTTGCGCGTGCGCGTGCAGTGCGTGTTGCGTGTGTGCGTGCGTGTTTGCGTGTGCGCGTGCAGTGCGTGTTGCGTGTGTGCGTGCGTGTTGCGTGTGCGCGTGC
>NW_014582525.1:0-3466 GCF_000485595.1 Priapulus caudatus
TAATTGCCAATCGAACAGCGACAACCCGCAATAGTGGTCTGCCCTCTGCCTGCGAAAATTAAATATATCCAATACATTATAATATTTCATATTATAGTATACTATAATATAATATATATATATAATATATATAGGGCAGAATCGATTACTGTAGAACTGGCGTAACGTCTTTCCCTCTAAATATAACAATGTGTAGAAGAGAGTGAAGACAGGGTACCAGAGAACTTTCAAATGCCGAGAAGGGAATGTTTTGGTAAGGCCATATGAAATAAATACAGGATGTTTTGGAGCTAAGCGGTAGGTAAGCAGAAGGTGAGTGTGTGTAGGAATGCTTTTAATTTTTCCATTGGAATTGCTTGTGGCCGGGTATTGTCGTGTGTATTTTCATCGAATTATTTAGATATTAGATGATTATTCATTCATACGTACCGTTCCAAATAATTTTTCATTCAGGTATTTAGATAACCACCAATGATATCTACACGGAACTACGTGTGATGAACACACTCATTGACATTGCGGTCGTTGATGTACGTATAGCACCGGGGAAGCAGGGAAATGCGGCAGCTACGTATATGCGAAGCACGGAAATGAGATGGTTTAGCTGTTTTTTGATCTGTAATATCAGTGTGTATGTCTACGTTATTTAGAAGAGGAATATAACAATAATCATTTGGTTATTTGATTAAATTATTGTTGTCGTTGTTATTTGTGCGTCGTTGTCGTGTCATTCTTTTCGCTGGCTCCTCTTGACAAGGGGACACGAGCTCGTGCGGAACAATGCCGGAACGTAACTCGCGCACTCGTTTTTCCAAGACATAATGTAAAACCCTGAAGAACCAGTTTGAATCCCTGACATCATAGTAGCGTACTACCAGGCTCTACGACTGTTCCACGGTCTCGTAGTGAAAGGCAAGAAGATAACTCGTGGTTGCCCTTCATAGTACTCACGTAACGGATGACTCATCCGTGGCGAACCCGAGAAAAGCATAAACAGGGCTGTAGCCTGTGAGAGGCGGAGCAAGGGGGGAAGCTGCCCTCCCCTAGACGTGATGCGGCCATGATGGAGAGAAAAGCATAAACAGGGGCCCTGTAGCCTGTGGAGGGCGGGGAGCAAGGGGGGAAGCTGCCCTCCCTACGAGTGAATGGCGCATTAGGAGAGTGAAAAAGCATAAACAGGGCTGTAGCCGGTGTGAGGGGCGAGAGCAAGGGGGAAGCTGCCATCCCCTAGACGTGATGGCGGCCATGATAGAGAGAAAAGCATAACAGGGCTGTAGCCTGTGGAGGGAGTAAGGGGGGGAAGCTGCCCTCCCCTAGATTTTGGAGCAAAATTAACAAATAAGCTTAGCTAATAATCGTAAATAACCATAACGTGATTTTTTTGGTCATTTATCCGTGAAAGCTTTTGTTCAGCACACAAATACGGCCACACTATGATATCGATCAACGAGTGCGCCGTCGCTCATCGTTACCAGTTGAGTTCATGAGAATTTGCCGCCCGCCCCGCCCAGGAGAATTGCCTGCCAGCCTACAGCCCTGGTAAAGGGTCGTGAGCGTGAGTGGAGGACGATCGCTACGCCCAGCAAGACACGAGAAATACTCAACAAACCACAGAACAGTGCGCGTATAACTGAAAGAACGTACGATTTATTTCTTCCGACCATATGTTACACAAACTACACTGAAAGTCTAGGTTACCGAACGCGGGAGAAAAAGATTTACCTTCTTGGAAGATTGTCTATGAAATATTTGAGCAAATGTACAATTTCACTACAAAGTTGTCGACACCGACGTCTGAGAAACGCCGCGAATACAAACAGCAAATGACGTCGTGGCAACGACCGATCCCTGATCCGGACGTCGAGACAACGACGCCACCTGGCGGTGGCGGGATCGGCTGGTGTTGCCGCGAACGTAAACTTCTCGATTCTTCGGTTCGTTCGTTCGTTAGCGACGGTTTTCCAGCGTTCGTCTGTGCTATTATAATACTATATATATAGTGGTATGTGGTTTTGTACGGATGGCGACGCGGCCAGGACGACATAGATGGCGCCACGGGTCGGGGCGACGCGCGGCGAGCCGACGGTAGGTCGTGTCTCGCCGCGAATCATCGTAAATATACATTCATTTAGAAAACGTAACGTAAACAGTACAGGTTTCAGTTCATCGAACAACATACAAATCATCCGTTCAACACGTTGGCAAATATCACTCGTGGGAGAAGTGACAACGGGGCGAGGCGCGCACGCAATCTCTTTCTCGACAATAGTCGTCATGGCAACAAAACAGCTAGCTTCGTGCCCTAGCCCCACTCGCTTGCACCCTCCTCTACGAAACAACAAAATCTATCATTATGTCTTCATGCAAACAACTATGTACACACGCGCAGCAATATCAGCAGCTTCTAACACCGCCTTCCCCTCACGCTAACACACGCGGCACGTCACGTGGCCGTCAGATGGCAGCACTGGCCGAGCACGTGCGTAAGGGGGAACGTAGATTTACGTTTAAATTTACGTACATTTTACGTACATAAAAAATGTGCTCGGTTCTACAACGAATGACACACACTCCACCAGCTCTCTCTCACTAACAGCAATTTAACAAAGAAGAACATTTTGACATGTTAATAATACCATCATTCGTTCATCATTCGTAACAGAATTCATCAGCGAACATGCTACAACACGATATGTCCGCTAGTCAGCAACAGTCTGCTACTTTTTTCTCTTCTAAGAGAAGAATTGCTTGTAGAAACACACCCTAGCGGTAAATACGTCAACTGCTGCGGTAAATACGTCAACTGCTGCGGGAAATACGTCAACCGCCGCGGCGAAAACGTCAACTGCTGCGGGAAATCCGTCAACCGACGCAGTAAATAAGTCAACCGCCGCGGCGAATACGTCAACTGCTGCGGGAAATCCGTCAACCGACGCAGTAAATAAGTCAACCGCCGCGGCGAATACGTCAACTGCTGCGGGAAATCCGTCAACCGACGCGGTAAATACGTCAACCGCCATGTCGGAGACGACTTCAGTCGCCGTCGACGTCAGTAGTTAGTTGTTCAGATACGCGTACAAATCATCGGGTATAAATCTATAACGTACAACAGGAGACGAGCATCTCTCTGTGTGTCAACTCTGTGTCTGTGTGTGTGTTTGTGTGTGTCTGTGGCTATGTCTGTGTCTGCCTCTGGAGTACTCACTCCTGGTTCGAGCGGCAGGCTTGTCTCACTATACTATAGTCTATACTATTTATTTGATATCTCTCGAACAGCGGACGAGATAGCTTAATAGATCGGTGAGCTAATTGGATAGGTACGACACCGTGGGGGGTGGCCAGCCAACCAGCCATGCCAGCTGTAGCCAGCCAGCGAGGCTACATAGTTGCAGTACACGGCTGCTGCTGCTGGTGCTACTACTACTACTGCTGCTGCTGCTGCTGCTGCTGCTGCTGCTGCTGCTGC
>NW_014582525.1:3943-7628 GCF_000485595.1 Priapulus caudatus
GCTGCCGCAGCATCCCGCGTCGCACTCCTCATACCTCGCTAACGACGCTGCCGCAGCATCCCGCGTAGCACACGGAGGGCACGCGCACGCACCACATAACGCACCGCATCTCAATCATCGCACAACGCACGACGACGTTGCCAGGAGGCGCCGCAGTGGCGCGCCGTCGCTACGACATGAGGTCATCATCATCGTCAACAATGTCGTCATTGTCGTCGTCGTCGTCGCGCGGGTCAAACTGGTCACGATTGTCGAGCATCTCGGCGAATAGTCTGTTGAGAGGCAGCTTTGCTTCCTTCTTGACATTGAACCAGTACTGCTTGGCCATGACGTCGATGTGGCGCAGCACAGGGAGAGCTAGCAGCACGGTGCTGGCTCGCAGAGCGTCGGCCGGGGCCTGCTTACGACACACATACTGCAGCGCGGCGATCGCATGACCTCGCAGCTTCAGCAACGCCTCTGGTGCCTGCAGGTCAGCATCTGTAAGACAGACACGACGTTAGAGAGAGAGAGAGAGAAGGAGAAGGAGATGGAGAGGAGGGGAGGAGGGGAGGAGAGAGAGGGAGGAGGAGGATCTGGGAAGGGACGGCAGCGAAGGCTGGAGTGGAGGGAGGTGGCGAATCAAGGTTGACCGTCGCCAGCTTCGCACAAACGCCCTCGGGAGGAGGGGAGAGGAGGAGGAGGGGAGGGAAGGATGGCAGCGGAGTGAGAGCTTTAGCTACAGTAGTCTCAAAATGAATCAAAACAGCAGCAATCAACATTAATATTATCATCAAACATCATCAATAACATCACCATCATTGTGTCTTCAGCATCTGCCGTCATCATCATGATCAGCATCACTAATCATCATCTAATCATCAAGTCACGATCATGCAATGATCAGCTCACTAATCATTCATTCGATCATCATCAATGCATGCATCATTCATCAGTCATCAGCAAATTAGATCATTTTCATCCTCCTCATCATCGCCCGTGCATCAATGCACCCACTGCATGCACCGATCATCGTCATCATCATCAATCAATCCATCATCCACTCAGTCACCTCAGCCATCATCAGCGTCATCGCTCACCACAATTGAAGAGTACTAGAGCCTTTAGAGCGACAAACTCCTCCCGGGACATCGGCCGGTTGCCAAACTTTCCGAGGAACTTCAGCATGACGGGGTACATGTCCTCAGAGTTGATGGCGCGGAACACCTGCATACGCGATAAACACATGGCTGTCAAACCTATCCCAGGTGTTGCGCGCCGGTGCTCGTGGCGGTTCGGCGGGTGTGAAGCGCGTGGTGATCTGTGGTAGTGTTGTGAGTTGCAGGGGAACGCGGTGTGTCGTTGTGCGTAGTGTTGTGAGCGGTTTCCCGCGAGGGAAGCCGGTGAGGTGGTTCGTGGCTAGGTGATTGTGAGGATAGGAGGTTGCATTGGATTGTTTACGTGGCAGTGTTTGTGGGGTTGCACGGGTCTGGGCGCGTGGTAGTTGTGGGCAGTGTTGTGGGGATTGCAAGGGTTCGCCGGTGGCTGTTCGTGCGCAGCTGTCTGGTGGGGTTGCAGGGCTTGCGGTGGCGTGTTGTGAGGCCAGTGTTGTGGGGCCCTTTGCAGGGATTGGCGGTGGATGTTTGGGCAGTTGTTGTGGGGTGTTGCAGGGTTGGCGGTGAGTGTTGTGGCAGGTGGTTTGTGGGCGTTCCCGCGGGGTGGCGGGTGGTGTTGTGGTACGTGTTGCTGACGGTTGCCATGTTTGTGGTGGTGTTGTGGCAGTGTTGTGAGGCGTTGCCAGGGTTGCGTGGTGTTTGCGGCGGCTGTTGTGGTGGTGCTTGGGCAGTGTTGTGGGGTTGCACGGGTTGCGATGGGTGGCTCTGTGCAACAGTGTCGCCGGGATGTGCAAGTGCGGTGGTGTTGTGGCAGGTGTTGTGAGGTTGGGTGGTGTTGTGGCAGATGGTTGTGGGGTTACAAGGGTTTGCGGTGGTGTTAGTGGCAGTGTTTGGGCGTTTGCACCGGTTTGCGACGGTGTGTATTGTGCGAAAGTGTTGTGGCGGCTTGCAGGGACTATGCGGTGGGTTGTGAGGCTTGCAGGGTTGGGTCGGTGTTGTGGCAGTGTTGTGGGGCGTTGCGTGTTTGCGGTGTGAGTCGTTTTTCTTGGCTAAGTGTGAGGTTGCAGGGCTTTGCCGGTGGTGTTGTGAGGCTGTTGCACGGTTGCGGCTGGTGTTTGTGAGCATGGTTGTTGTGTGAGGCTTGGAGGTTGCGGTGGTGTTGGTGGCAGTGTTGTGGGTTGACNTATATATATATATATATATATATATATATATATAGAACAGTCCGCGTGTGTAGGCATTCTAACTTTGCAGACTCAAGTGTGTAGAGGGCATATATACACGACAGCAACAGTTCAGGTGGCAATACGACCAAGAAAATGACGACCATGCCTACATTAAATGCCTTCTTGGTAATCCTCTGTTTGGTAAGTGATTCGAAACGTTCATAGATAGAGTTTTGAATGTGCGCGCTTGCCTGCTTATGTATGTGCATGTGTACGTGCGCGTATGTGTGTGCGTGTGTGTGTGTGTGCTTGCCTGCTTACTTATGTGCGTGCGTACGTGCGCGCGCGCGTATGTGTGTGTGTGTCTGTGAGTGTGTGAAAATAGATCTGAAATCAAGAAAATTATCTTGTCTTTGGAAAATTTATCTAGTTTTAAGATTCCTATTTTTTACGAAAATTTTCAAAAATCTACGACAAGATTTTGTTAAGCGATTTATACTATCTAGGTTTGTTTTAGTTTCAAGAATAATAATCCTATTTTCGTGTTAATGTTAAATTCCTAGTTTTCTATATATAGCGGGCATGTTGATAAATTGTATTCTAAACAAGAGACCGCAGAGCGTCTGGGCTCATCTGTAGGTGTGTGGCTAGGATTAATAAACGTAAATTTCAGGTTACGTGGCGTAGTACGGCACATTCTGTTAGGCGGCAGATATGGGGGCAGACACCAGTTGCGTACACATCATTGTTAGGAGCACGCCCACTATCGGCAGATGGAGGTGGGGATAGGGGGTGGGGAGGGTGAGGGAACGGGCGGGGAAAGGGGTGGGCGGGAGGGGCGAAGGGGGATGGGTGGGGGGAGGGGGCTCTAATAGGGCAAAAGCAGTTCACTCCTTTGTTAACAGTCAACAAATCAAATGTTAACCTTCCTGCTTGAGGTCAAAAAGGTTATCAGACACTTACTCTCAACACGTCAGTGGAAAGCAGATTTCATGGTCCTTTCCAATAAAGCATAAAAATGCTAGGCTCAAGCCGGCTGAAACCAACAAGTTTTTTCAATCGCCTGTCAGACCATGTCCTCAGAAAAATGTCTAAAATCTGGCCCTGTGCCGCGCATTGACACTTTGACGGCTGTTGAAGCCTACCAATTTCGGCACAGTGAATGGCTTTTGCCTACCATGATCGCCACACAACGCAACTACCACGAGGCTTAGGTCGAGCCGTTTAGATTTGTGCCGTCAATTCTGCATTTCCTCCCTATACCTTAAGTTAAGGAAAGGGAATGTTCCCCCTTCATTTTACACCTCTTGACCTTTGACGCGTTTGAACGCCCAGACTTCGACTCCCAAACTCGTTTTGACGATCCCCCCCGACGTCCGCGAATATTCGTGCCGTACGTCAAGCGTTAAGATTTGTGGCCCGAAG
>NW_014582526.1:1894-4341 GCF_000485595.1 Priapulus caudatus
GAGAGAGAGAGAGAGAGAGAAAGAAAGAGAGAGAGAGAGAGAAATAAAGAGAGAGAGAGAGAAAAAAGAGAGAGAGAGAGAGAGAGAGAGAGAATAAAGAGAGAGAGAGAAATAAAGAGAGAGAGAAAAAAAGAGAGATATAGAAAGCGCGAGCGAGCAAGAAAAAGAGGGAGAGAGGAAGAGGGCGAAAGAGAAAAGGAGAAAAAGAGCGAGGGAGAGAAGTTTTATGACACTCAGATAAAGAAACGCTCTAAACTCAATGTCCGTAAGACCGCATTGCATGCGCCAGAAAGGCGACAGCTATTCTGAGTATTTCCGAGAAATATTTCATCTACTTATATAATTTGTTTTCACTACGATTTCATGCACTTACTACTAATAAAATCCTTCCTCATTTTTCCTGTTGTTTGTAAGGTTTCTCTTAGTTTTTAACCAGGTGTAGTCGTCGCCTCGTGAAATATTTACTAATAAAAGTCCGCCTAAAACTCGCAAACACATTTGCAGTTTGCCGTAATGATTTTTCTTTCTCCCTATGAAAACTTTCACTGCTGTGCTGCGCATAGCAACCGCTATATGGGCAGACGTACATTTGCCGCCAACGTCGTCATTTGCAATCATTTTTCCCCGCCACGATAAACAACACGGACCCCTCCCCCCCTTCTAAACAAATATTCGCTCAGCCGTCGTTGCCTAGCTGTTGACAGAGTGATATCGCGATCGCAAACTGTTTGTTGATAAATAATCAGAAACCGATTAATTATTTAATGACCCGTGCCGCACACGCAGACGTAAGCGCGCCAGCGAAGCACCCCGCTAGATTGCGCAGCGGACGCACCGCATCGCGGAATCTTTTCAACTCGGTAATTACAGGCTGCAGCATGCAAATACGAAACGTCAGCGGCCAGTTGATTGCATCAGCGACTGCCTCTCGTACGCCACTCCAAGGCAGACGACAAAGCCGGAGCGCGACCGTCGCTGATGCATCACGTCGGCACGTGTCGCATTACATCCGGTCACTTAACGCGTCGGTACAATCGAGAGCGATTGCTGGTCGGTGGCGGCGGGACACGCTCGCAGCGTCGCCGTGATTGGCCGACGCGTGTTTGCGTGCGTTAACACTAACGTCCACATCCCGCGGGTGGGTGGGGTGCAGGGGGAGGAGAGGGGGTGGAGTGCGGGTGGAGGAGGAGGAGGCAGGGGGGTACGGGTAGATGAGGAGGGGGCAGTGGGGTGCGGGAGGTGGAGGAGGAAGCATTGGGTTGTGGGGGGGAAGAGGGGGCAGTGGGGTGCGGGAGGAAGAGGAGGAAGCATTGGGTTGTGGGGGGGAAGAGGGGGCAGAGGGCAGTGGGGTGGGGGCGGAGGAAGAGGGGTAGTGGGGTTGTCGGGAGGAAGAGGGGTAGTTGGTTGCGGGAGGAGAGGGGGTAAAGGTGAGGTGGGAAGGAAGGAGGGGGCGTAGGAGGGGACTGAGGGAGGAAAGAGGCGGGTAGTGGGTTCGCGGGAGAAGAGGGGGTAAGTGGGTTTGCGGGAAGGAAGAGGGGTAAGTGGGGTGCGGGAGGAAGAGGGGGTAGTCGGGTTCGGAGGAAGGGGTAGGGGGGGGAGGGGTAGGGGCGGGAGAAGAGGGGGTAGTGGGGTGCGGGGGAGAGCAGTGATGCGGAGGACGACGGGCAAAACATGGCTGAACCGAGAGCTAAGGAGCTAATGGGTTTGACTGGCAGACCGCTAACTAAGCTCTAACGGTGTATACACGTTAATAGTGCACGTTATAATGCAGCCGTTATATGACACCGGTTATATGCACGCGTTTTAATAGTACACTGTTATACACCGTTCCTATACACCGTTATTGCACACCGGTATATCACACGCTCTGACGGCTGAGCGCTGTCTAATAGGTAAAGAACATCGGGCGGAACTGAATTACGACAAACATGAAAAGTAAAGTGCCTGTCGTGAAAAGCGTCCGTGCTTAATATTTATATATATATATATATATATTAGTACTATATATAATAGGAGAGGCGGGTGTAGTATTATAATATCATGATATATATGAACATATATATAATTTGGATATATAATCTCCGAGCATTCGGTTATAGACTAGCATTTCAACTTAGCCGAACACTTCGGCGATTTTGCGTTGCCGTGGCGGTTATCATGCTATAAAGATGAAGCCCTAGTGTATAACGAAATGTCGAATTTCTTTTTTCTAAATATTAAGCAACGCAATATATGGTGAGAACCGCTAGAACGTTTTCTACTATATATATATATATTATAGTAGTAATTGATAGATGACTTACTCCACACACAAACAGACTGGTGCACACACACACGTGGTGCCCACAGACACACTACACACACACGCACTCTTCACCAGACACACACACACAAGCAGCACACATACACCACACCAGCACCACACAAACAACAGAACACAGCACAGT
>NW_014582526.1:4351-5592 GCF_000485595.1 Priapulus caudatus
TGGGCAACTACACGTGCTGGGTGGTGTCGGACGGAGGCAACGACACGCGCAGCGCACTACTCAACATTGTCGGTGAGTTGTTTGTGTGTCATCATGAATCCTCTATCGTAGTTTCCTCGTCTATCGTAGGTTCTCATTGATAGTAGGTTTCTTTCTATATTAGGTTCCTTTTCTATCGTAGGTTCCCATTGATCACTGGTTCCTTTCTATCGTAGGTTCCCATCGATCGTAGGTTTTTCTCTATCGTAGGTTCCTTTCTATAGTAGGTTCTCATTGATCGTAGGTTTCTTTCTATAGTAGGTTCTCATTGATCGTTGGGTCCTCTCTATCGTAGGTTCCTTTCTATCGTAGGTTCCTATCTATAGTTGGTTCTCATTGATCGTAGGTTCCTTTCTATTTTAGGTTCTCATTGATTGTAGGTTCTTTTCTATCGTAGGTTCTCATTGATCATAGGTTCTTTTCTATTGTAGGTTCTTATTGATTGTAGGTTTCTATCTATAGTAGGTTCCCATTGATCGTAGGTTCCTCTTCTATCGTAGGTTCCCATCGATCGTTGGTTCCTCTTTATCGTAGGTTTCTTTCTATCGTAGGCTCCTTTTTATTGTAGGTTCTCATTGATCGTAGGTTCCTTTCTATCGTAGGTTCTCATTGATCGTAGGTTCCTTTCTATCGTAGGTTCTCATTGATCGTAGGTTCCTTTCTATTGTAGGTTCTCAATGATCATAGGTTCCTATCTATAGTAGATTCTCAATGATCGTAGGTTCCTTTCTATCGTAGGTTCCCATTGATTGTAGGTTCCTCTTCTATCGTAGGTTCTCATTGATCGTAGGTTTTTTTCTATTGTAGGTTCTCATTGATCGTAGGTTCCTTTCTATCGTAGGTTCCCATTGATCGTAGATTCCCATCAATCATAGGTTCCTCTTCTATCGTAGGTTCCCATCGATCGTAGGTTCTCATTGATTGTAGGTTCCTATCTATAGTAGGCTCCCATTGATCGTAGATTCCCATCAATCATAGGTTCCTCTTCTATCGTAGGCTCCCATCGATCGTAGGTTCTTCTCCATCGTAGGTTCTCATTGATTGTAGGTTCCCATCTATAGTAGGTTCTCATTGATTGTAGGTTCCTATCTATAGTAGGCTCCCATTGATCGTAGATTCCCATCAATCATAGGTTCCTCTTCTATCGTAGGCTCCCATCGATCGTAGGTTCTTCTCCATCGTAGGTTCTCATTGATTGTAGG
>NW_014582526.1:6600-7628 GCF_000485595.1 Priapulus caudatus
CGCGCGTGTGTGTGTGTGTGTGTGTGTGTGTGTGTATCTGCCCTTGTGTGCGCGTGCGCGCGCGCGCGTGTGTGTGTGTGTGTGTGTGTTCGTGTGTGTATCTGCCCTTGTGTGCGCGTGTGTGTGTGTGTGTGTGTGTGTGTGTGTGCACGTGCGCGCGTGCGTGCGTATGTTTGTGTGTATACGTGCGTACGCGGGAATATGCCGTGCCTTTCGTTTACCGTAGCACAGCAGTTCTGCGTGTTATTTTCGGGTCATGCATGCTCCTACTTTTTTTAGCCAAAAACACGACTATAGCTGTTATCGTGTCCAGCATGCAATCACGTTTCATAAAAAACATTCTTTATATATGGACCCCCCCCCACCCTAATAATAGAAACTGCCCGAATATATAGGCTGTGTGGTCGCCTTTCTCGTTATCCACGATGAAAAATGAGTTTTGCTTCCCACGGGGCTGCATGTAGATTGCAAAAGGTGCGAGGTGTTCAGAGAAACTGTTGTTGCGGAAATTACGCGTAAGAAGTTGACAGCTTTTTAATAGAGGCGCGTGTTGCGTTCACCGGCTACGCCTCTATTGACGCATTCGCTGTATAATAATATCATTCATGTTCGGCCAAGGCATTATCGGTAGCAGAGTACGATCAACACGTGTGTATAACGCGTGTCTATCACAGATGTGTGTCGATACGCAAGCGCAGAGCTCGGTGTCGGCTGCAATACGTTTAAATAAATAAATGAGATAATTCACTTATATCGATTAGGTAATTAATTGATGACGCGTACTGTTTCACTTCCAATGTTCAACCTGTACGATGTGCTCCTAATTGCGAGTAAATGCTGTGAGTAATCACAGCAAATCAGCAGTAAATCACGCACCCAACTATATTGTCTTGCTTTTTATTAGTGGTTACATTACTAGAACGTTAGGTTTGTTAAAGATTTGTTAATTTGAAGAATTGTTAAAAATTGTGTCAATTGTTTAATGCGATTGTTAAGATTGTTTTGCTATATAAAGTATATATATAATG
>NW_014582527.1:0-7627 GCF_000485595.1 Priapulus caudatus
TTTCCGATGACGCACGCATGCTCGAAAGAAATACACGAGCGATCTAGTTCCAGTTAGCGTACGTAGGCTCACCCTCATCCATCCTGGGGTTCCACTGCGCGTATCAGCTACACTAAGGATGCGCCTGAGGGTCGGCGGTGCATGAGGGTGACTTGTAATCTATGTGTGGTTCCGGCCAGGGCAGACCGACGTCGTAATTGTTCGGCGTCGTCGGCGTCCCGGTGATGTCACGTACGGCTGATTGCTGTTCGTCTGGCGGTGGTGAGGCAGCGGGAACGCAGTTGACCACGTTTGTATATAGTGGACGTACCGGACATGCAGGCTTCTTAGAACGGCTACCTGTGCACGCGTCCGCGCACGCTGAGATGGTCCCGCTGTCGTTCGAACTCTGGGAACATCTCGGCCTGTTGCGGGCACGCGTGTCCATCTAAGCTATGCACATTCTTCCTCCATCCGACCCGCCATCGTTTGTCAGTCTGCAGATTAACTGCTAAACTGACAGAGAGAGCAGGGGAGAGGGAGCGTGCGCGGAAGCAGAGAGAAATAGAAAGGGGAAGAGAGAGAGAGATGGAGAGACAGTGAGAGAGAGAGAGAGAGAGAGAAAGAAGAGAGGAGAGAGAGAGGACAGAGAGAGAGAGAGAGGATGGAGGGAGGAGGGAGGAGAGAGATAAGAAGAGAGAGTAGGGGGGAGAGAGAGAGGAAGAGACTGGAGAGGGATTGCATAAGGAGGAATCAGAAGAGAGCAGAGACGAGATGAGAGGGAAGTAGGACTCGAGAAGATCGACGAGAGAGAAAGAGAGAGTAGAGACGAGTAGAGGGAGAGTAGAGACAGAGAGACAGAAAGGACGAGAGATGGGCTCATCAAACTCACAGCAATCTGGCGCTAGTTACCCGGATCGACACAGCACTGCAAATTTTCAATATAAAAAGCGTCCCCCTCCTGGCGACACTCCCAAGCCTACCATGTATACCCACAGTAAATTATAAACCAGTATCCGTTCGCCTGGTCAGAGCCCGTTGCTCGTATTACTATCGCTGCTGCGCTTATATACTGCGAGGACAGCTGCGTCCATGACCCCTGGCGTTGTCACGCCACGTGACGAGAGATCACGTTGGTACGTAGGAGCTGAAGGAATACAAGATGGTGGAAAGCGAGAGTATTCGGAGAGATGGGGAGAGATGATGGAAAGGAGATGGCCAGAGAAAGGGAGAGGTGCGGGAAGGAGATGGGTGGAGATGGGAGAGGTGGGGAGAAGGAGCAGATGGGAAGAGTGTGGCGAGAAGGAGATGGGAGAGGTGGGAGAAGGAGATGGGGAGATCTGAGAGCGTGTCGGGAAAAATAGCAGGAGAGATGGAGCAGGTGGAGAAAGGAGATGGGAGAGATGGGATGAGGTGGTGAGAAGGAGATGGGGAGATGGGAGATGGTGGGGAGAACAGAGAATCGGAGAGGAGTGTGGCGGACGCAGAATTTCACCAGGCGAGAATCTGGCAGAGATACGTTTGCATGATCTCGGGCTCTGGCGACGGCAAACAATATCTTACGAACAGCACACTGTTACCAGTGCATTGATGCGCCGGACATGTTGTGATACCAGAGCTTGATGAACTAAGCGAATATATATATATGTGTGTGTGTAGTATACTCTTATATGTTAACTTTACTATTCTGCTTGTTCGGAGAAATGAGTGTGCACACAACGACGCGCTGCGCGCATCGCACACCGCACACACACCACACACACACACACACAACACACACACACACACACACACACCACACACACACCACACACCACACCAATATATTATATATATATTTATATTATATATATATATATAATTATATATATATATATAATATATATATATATGCCGCCGCGCACGCACACACGCACAACGCACACGCACGAACGCAAACACACACGCGAAAACACACACCCAAACGCACACGCAACGCCACACGCAAACGGTTCGCGCAGACACGCGCACGCGCGCACACACACATGCACAGGAACGCACCGCGCGCATGCCAAACCATTCTTCGCGTATAGGCCATGCGTCTATGTGTAGTGCAGTAAAAAACGATAAAAACGGTGACGGATGTACAGCTTGGAAGATGTTAAATCCTGCGCTCTTCATGAGTTCTAAAACTGGCATCGCACGCGCGGTGTAACGATTGTGTGCGATTCGCGTGAGGTACCGAGCAGCTGACTGCAGCAAGCTGGGATCACGGAAACGCCGTCGAACGCGCACTTGCGGAGTTGCGCGACATGCTGCTCGCTGATGCGTCAGCGCGACTGCGCAGCGCACGGGCTGCCGGTGGAGTCGACCAGCGGCGGCTGGATCGAGGGTATGTCTGCAGGTTAGGAAGCCAACATCATAACAGCAGCGGTGTATATTACCGCGGGAAGCCAAAAACGATATCTGGAAGGGGACAGCTAATCATATGAGTGGGAAGACAAAATGAGGACTATTGATCATAGACATAGAAGGCGCGAATAATATCACTTGTCATTAGAAAAAAAACAACATACTATTCATACAGCTTATATATGAGACTATACTATTCAGCAATATAAACTGCAACGACGGGTAGACAGAAATATATATTTCGTAGGATGATTGCAAAACTAACCACACAACCACGACTAGCCCGCGTCCAATAATTTATTTTATATTCTGTCATGTATATATATATATATATATATATATATATATATATATAATATTTATTCCGCGACACAGTTAACTAAGATAATCATAGCATTCCAATGAGACAGACCAAATTGTTAGTGCTCAAAGGAAGGCAAACTGATAACGATAGAATGACATAAGATTATTCGAGCCAAAATTACGAATTCGGGAGGCTGGAAGATCTCTACCAGGAATACTAATGCGAACGGTCCTGTACCAGTTTGATAATGAACACGATTCCCCTCACAATAGCGCAATACCTCCAAGCATGTGTTCGCCACTCTACATCTTACATTACATCACCGCCACGCCGCGCGCGAAAAGGTACTCGGAATGCTCTTCCTCACTGTCCCTCCTCCTTCCTCCTCCTCCTTCCCCATTCTTTCTCCTCACTCCTCCTCCTCCTCCTCCTCTTTTCTCCCCATCCTCCTCCTCCTCCTCCTCCTCTCCGCTCTCTCCTCTTTCCCTATTCTCATCTCTTTCCCCTATATCTCCTGTCTCCTCCTACCGCCTCTCTTCTCCTCCTCCTCCCCTCTCCGTCTTACTCCCTCTTTCTTATTCTTCTCCTACTCCTCGCACTCCCTCGCTTCCTCCTCCCCTCCTTTCTCCTCCCCTCCTCTTCGTCCTTCCTACGCTCCCTTCTCCTCCCCCTTCTGCGCCCCGCTGAGCGTAATACTAGCCACGTCGGCCGCAGATTTTCTGCGCGAAAAGCGATCCAAACATTTCCTGCTAGCACCTCGCCGGCGGCGCCCCTAAAAATCGCGCCGCTACAATAGCGAAAGCACCGCGCGTTGCGCTCGCTAGAGGCCAGAGTATGCACGGGACAGAGGACTGTTGTTCTCGAGCTGACCACTTCACCGCATTCGCCCGGCCTCATGCACGCACCACGGCCCGCGCCTAGAAACGAGTCAGCACGGCATATAACGCGCCGGAGCACTGCTCTGCTCAAGACTAATCCTCTATTTGCTGAGCCGACAGTCGTGATAGCCGTATACAAGAACGGGGAGCGGACCTCTACACTTGCTCTCTTCACCTCACCCCCGCCCTCCTCCCTCCGCCGTCGTCCGCGCGCGTGCGCGAAATTACGACCGCCGGTAGGCCCGCGGGGCGGCGAAATTAAGTAGCAGGTGAGTGTAGCCTTACCAGCTGATGCCTGCTGACTGTCTGCTGCTGCTACTGCCTACTTGCTGCCTGCTGCTGCTGCCATGCTTCTGCTGCTACTGCTGCTTGCTCGCTGCCTATTACTCACTACTACTACTACTACTTCACTACTACTATCTACTACTGCTACCTACTACTACTACTACTGACATACTACTACTACTATACTACCTCCTATGTGCTGTTATGTATTATCCTGTTGCTGTTGCTAATTGATATTGTCGTTGCTGTTGCGCTTTGCCCTCTTGCCGGCCTTACTTAATTCTTCTTGCACCAAAGCTGTCGACTTAAGCGCGCTGGCCGGGCCACGTAGCTACTCAAAAGCCTAGCGGAGAGCTCACTTGGCAGGCACGCGAACGATGGAGTTACCGCGCTGTTCGTCAAGCCCCGTCAATCAGCACCCTCGCGGCTCTCCCCTCTCCCTCTCCCTCCCCGCGCGTGTCTTGTACTTCCGACCCCTCCGCGGACAGAGCGCGCCTACTGCTAAGCCGCTGCCACAGTGCCTCCGGCGTCGGGGGAGGGAGGGGGAGGGAGAGGAGGAGCGAGGAGGGCGGAGGGCCTATAATCCCGCCTGCAGTAAGCATCAGTCTCTGGTGTTAAGCGGTCGTCAGCTCAGGCAGGCCGACCACAACCGCACGCGCAAGTGCCCGATCCCACACCTAGCCCTCACTAAACCGCTTGTCGGGCGAGAGGGAGCGCACGATGAGTGAGGAAGTGGTGATAGCATGAAACAGGCAAGGGGGGAGGGAAAGAGGGAGGTGGCGACAATGAGGGGCGAAGGGTCGAGAGCATCTGCGTTCCCGCATGGCCCAAAACGATTAACGTCGACTCGTCATATTCAAGTCGGCGGTCTCGAGCGCAGATCTATCTGTCGAATCAGGTTTATAGGAAGCACCGGGGAAGGCACGGGTTAGAACATTGGTGGGAGAAGGTACACCGGGAGCGCTGTGTTACCTCCCCAGCGACGATCACAGCCAGCGCATTATGATTTCCAAACGACAATTTCTGACTCACGTCAATCGCTATATTTTGGTCACACAAATAGAACACAGTTGGAATTTAAAAATGTTCACAAAGACGCACTTTCGCGTTCTCACTTTGTTTTCTCCTATATTGATACATAACTATGCGAAAGTAATTAAAAAAATTAAATAATTAAGGATAATTAAGATAAATTGACATAAGTGACCCGTAGTCATGAGTTCCCCCGCAAAACTGCAATCCGTTCAAGGCTGACCATCGCAGCGTTAGCAACAAAGTCCTGAATCACACGACCTCGTGATCGCTGAAACACGCGCCCGTCATACGCCCAATATCTGACATAAGAACGTAATTAGTATACTGACATACTCACTTATATAACATTTACTTACATAGCCTACTTACTTTACTTTATCTACTTTAGCTTGGCCTTACTTTACAATTACCTTTAAGTACATATTATACATACTTACTTAATAATACTTACATAGCTACGATCTATACTTTCATTACTTTACTCTTACCTTACCTTTGCTATGCTTTCATTATCATTTACTTTACATACCTATTAATTACTTACTTACTTAATACATACTTAACTACGCTCCTGAATCGCGATGTAGCGGGGACGATATTTTTTCATGCACTCGTCGATAATAGGCCTCGAGAAAGTCTGACGTCATAATCGACAAAGTCACTTCGTCCGGCAGGGCCGTGAACTTTGAAACAGGGGCACCTCTTAACCCTGTGTGTTCACGGACCCTTTTGGGTCCGTTGAACCAGTGCACATGCAAGTTTGTGTGTTTTATCGTGCTTATGTGCCATTTTCTGGGGAGGCGTCCGTAGCTTTTCACCAGATGCGCAAGGCGGTCCATGACTCGATAATGCGGATTCAGAACCACTGTTCTAGAAGGTCAACCCGCTAAAAAGATCGATATCTGCGAGGCGAGAGGAGTCAGTGCTGGAGCGGGAGAACGGTGGACTGTGGCGGGGGAGGTGGTGGCGGAGGAGTGTGGTGGGGCGGGGGAGGTGGTCGGGGCGGAGAGAGGTGTCGGCGGGGAGGTGGTGGGGACGGGAGAGGTGGTGAGGGCGAGGGGAGGCTGGAGGGCGGCTAGGAGGTGGTGGGGGCGGGAGAGGTGGTTGGAGGCAGGGGAGGTGGAGGGGCGCGACCGGAGGCGTGTGGCGGGGGAGGTGGTGGGGCGGGGTTAGGTGTGGCGGCGGGTAGAGTCCGGTAGGGTGAGCGGAGGTGGAGGGGCGGTAGGAGTGGAGGGTGTGGGGCAGTGTTGTGAGGCGGGAGGAGGTGGGTTCGGGAGAGCGCGCCACGATGCGCGGCGTATCCGGCACATCTAATGATAGCTGTAAGATGGCAGATCGTAATCAAAGCTTATCAGCAGAGCGAATGAATCAGAGAGATTCGTCCTGCTCTAAGCAAGCGCGGCATACTGTCACGTACTCCGAGTGCTCGATTCTACATCGCCAAATAGATAGCACGCCTAACACCCACCGCTTATTTGCGCTCGTGCACACACAAGAGTGCCCGCTGATTTACCTTCTTATTCTCGGCGAGAAACTGAAGGCGGCCTCGAAGTCCACTGAAAGATGCGAAATCTGGCTGCTTGCTGACAGCCTTGGGCGATTTAACATTACTTGATCGTGGGTGGATGCAAATGCATGTAGTGCTGCCCTGTGCCATGCCTCCTTCTCTTACGCATGCAGCCCACTGTTACAATCTACCGGTCGCTTGCCTATTAAGATACCCCTCTTCTAACCCCCATGCCTTCGCTACATCACAGAGCCTATCCTCTTCATTCCAGCATGGCGATGATGTTCGGTTAATGCAATTTAATGCGAGTAAAATGGGCGCTTCATGAGATGCATTCACTTGCTCCGCCGAGAACATTTTGCTTTGCATGCAGAAAACAATGATCATTATCATCGACATTTATACTTAACAGCTAATCTATCAGTCAACTTTTCATCTAAATGTGCGATCAGTGTAAAACAGCGTCTAAACACAGAACGTCGCATTATTGTATAGCTATTGCCATATGCGATGAAAGACCCTCGTTTTTCACGTTAATTTTCCCAACAATATGTTCGCTTCCGCGTAAACGGAAAAGCGTTGCTTATTATTCAGCATTAGTGTATTGCCGCTTCGTACATCATCTGACATGCTTTCTTGCCTGCCGTTAATGTATTTTTACCCCTTGCACATACGACAGATATCACGCATAAACTATAATTAATATATATATATATATATATTATATATAATATATATACTATAAATATATATTGACACGTCATTCTATTTACAGTATATATATGTAATATAAATAGAATGACGTGTCAATTTTACATAAACAATAAAAAATAGTCACACTAAAAGGTTTATTTCCCGAATAAATCGAAAATGAATGTAGAAACATAATATTATTTAGACAAATTTATTCTCACACATTACACACGTCTGTGCGTACACATTACTGATAATTTCAGCATAAAAATTATTACGAGTTTCTGCTGTTATATGCTATAAAACAGTAAATGACTAGAAAACGTGCACCTGCCATCTTAGGAGTCACGGTAATGGAATTTTTAAACGCTCCAAACAAGTGCACGTAGTTACGTGACGCAAATATTTATAGATGGTAGTATCAGAACGGACGAGAAAAAATGGTTGGTAAAAACATGTGAAATCCTCGCTTTAATTTATGTTTAGATTTATAGATGTTTATCTATATCTTCATGGGTGCCCGTGTGTTTTTACTTCTACACACACACACACACA
>NW_014582528.1:0-642 GCF_000485595.1 Priapulus caudatus
GTCGTCTCTCTCTCTCTCTCGACTCTCTCTCTCTCTCGGTCTCCTCTCTCTGTCTCTCTCTCTCTCTCTATCTCTCGCTATCTCTCTCTTCTGGGTCACGTTCGACGTATATTAGCAAGAGCACACACACCTCTTGGGTTTGCGTGCTCTCGATATCTGTTATAATCCACACACGGACCAGCACGCACGTACGCACACAGAAACACACATGCACGCACACATGCACGCACACAAACATACACCCACGCACACTAACACAGATAAGCACGTACGCACACACATACACGTCCCCGCACGAACACAGAACCTCGTATGCAAGCAGTGCCAAGCACGCACGCACGCACGCACACACGCACGCGGCGCACACCAACACAAATACATCGCAGCTGTACATATTAATATTTTCTCGTAGGATTTTCCTATTACGGCAACATGTATACATAAGATCGGCACTACAACATCGACGTACACGCATCTGTGTAGCGGCAGCCGCGCAATCATCAACCATGCCGCCTCCCCCTCCCTCTGTCGCGCTCTCTCCTTCGCTCTCCCTCTCTCACTCTCTCACTCTGTCTCTCTCACTCTCACTCTCTCTCTCTCTCTCTCTCTCTCTCTCTCTCTCTCTCTCACTCTCACTCTCTC
>NW_014582529.1:0-316 GCF_000485595.1 Priapulus caudatus
TGCGTGCGTGCGCGTGTGCGTGTGCGTGTGCGTGTGCGTGTGCGTGTGCGTGAGGGCGAGAGTTTCATACGTACTTCTTCCCATTAGCATGAACAAATAGCATCTATTAACTTAACCCCGTGATCGTCTGGAAAAGGACACTCCCAAAATAATCCACAAAATATCTACTCATTACATGCCAATACTTTCCATATATTATAGACAATTTTTTTACTGCCAATACTCTTACAAGCCATTCAAATACATAATATATATTATAATACACGTATCATATATAATATTATTATATATAATATATATATATATATATATATAT
>NW_014582529.1:2013-3664 GCF_000485595.1 Priapulus caudatus
TAGTAAGAAATCAACCAAGTTATCTCTCTCTATATATGTGACCTATATTATACTGTGCAGCATTGTTATAGTTGAGTATTTGTAGACTATTTGTACATTGTCAACTAGCAAAATTAAGGCATAATTTATATTAAAATAATACTATATATTTAAAATCGGCTTATTTCTAAAATAATCGTAAAGAGCAAATCATTGACATAAGTAAAATAATTTGAAGTTACTGCGGAATCTAAAGCGAGAATCTCCAAACGAAAAAACCATTCGGGAAGAAATGCCGAGCGGCCGACAGAACAAGTGAACAGACGAGAGAGGTCAAAGGTCACCTGAAGCTTCTGAGCGTCGTAGTTGCGGCCCGGGTCGCGCGGAACCTGCCACCTTACGTCGACGCTCGCTAGAGGGAGCTGCTCGCTGGAGTTCGCGCGCGCTCCGCCCGCCACCGCCTTCTCTATCGGGTGCAGCAACCGCGGTGTGACGCACAGCCGCGTTTTCTCTCTCACCGAGCCGTCGTTCGCATTCCCACCACCGGATGGCGCCACCGTCGTCTTTTTCGTCGCGGCTAGAGGATCCGATTTAGGCGCGAGCAGTTCGCAGCATTCTTCGAGGTGTATGAATGTTCCCTTGTTTCTGATCACGAAGGCCTTCGCTTGGCAGGAAGCGACCGGAAATCGATCGCGGTGGAGCGAGTCACTTCCGGCCGCCATCTTGTATCTGGGATCGTCACGACGGTCGCGAGATCTGACTTGACACGCTTTCTTTCAAGTGCTTTCTTCCTTCTCTTTCTTTCTTTCTTTCTTTCTTGATCTATTTCCAAGCTTGCGTCAAACGAGCAACGCCACCACTAGGCAGCAAAGGAGGAAGAAAAATTAGGAAGGGGGCAGAACGAAGCTAAAGAACAAACCAGAGTAGCGAAGGTGCGAAAAATGCATGAGGAAGAGGAAGATGAAAAAGCTACAGCGTAAAACAGAGTCAGACGAACAACGTACGACACAAACCTCTACTCACACGCGAAACTCAAAACTGTAGATTCTTGGTAAAAGCTTTCCGCGGGAAGGCAAAACATAACGGGGTCCAGTCCATATAACCTATAGACTGTCACGGACACGTCGTTTGCGTCAGCCGCAGCACAACTGCCGCGCTTGATAGAAAACCAACGTATCTACGTGTGGTGCGTTGCCGTGGTAACGCGTACGTGACGTAACAGTTTAGAACCCCACGTGCCGGAAAAAAACAATAGAACTGCACGCGCGTATTTTGCAGCCCTGCAGAAAAGCGCCACAAAAAAATGTCGGGTGAAACAAAACATAGCTTTATTTTAATTCGCTGATCATTTCGGCCTTATTTTCGCGGTGCGAGTAAGATACTAGTTTTTTACTTTATGTGTATTAGCGATGCGCTAGTATATTCCTATACGTTGCTGCCAATCCCACATCAATATACCTTCATTACGGCGTCTATATATGTAAACACGCACGCGCACGGGTAGCGCACTCAGCCACACACACTAACACACCATGACTCAACGTACACACACACTCTACACACACAGCACTCACTTACAGTACAACTCACGCACACACACTACTTCACGCACACACACACGCACACACACCCGGCGCCGCCGCCATCGCTACGCCACGCACGCCATCCATCC
>NW_014582529.1:7242-7625 GCF_000485595.1 Priapulus caudatus
CACCCTCCTCCCTCCTGCCTCCCTCCTCCTCCACCACCCTCCTCCCCCACCACCTCTCCTCCTCCACCACCCTCCTCCCCACCACCCTCCTCCCTCCTCCTACCTTCTCGCTAACTCGCACCTAAAGTCAGTCGTTTAACAGTGCACAACAGAAATTTCTCTGCGAAAAACCAGAGTATAGTGGAGTCCCGCGCTCGCTTATTCACAGTCATGTTCCGATACTACTCGTGAAAAACACTCAGATTTCTACGAGAAACTACAGATTTCTGCGGAAAAAAAGCTAAAGAAAGCATAAAAAAATACAAAAAAGAATGCGTGTTGATCTCTACCCCCCCCCCTCCCCCTACTCCCTTTCTCTCTCTCTCTCTCTCTCTTTCTCTCTC
>NW_014582530.1:0-1034 GCF_000485595.1 Priapulus caudatus
GAGAGAGAGAGAGAGAGCGCGAAAGAGAGGGAGATCAAAGGAGACGTCTCGCGAAAGAGAAATCAACGTGATCTAACGAAGGCCACCACCACCCCCCTCCCTCCCCTTCCCGTCCCCCTCCTCCTTTTCCTTCTCCACTTCTCTCTCCTTCTCCTCCCCCACCCATACCTCCTCCTCCTCCTCCCCCTCCCCGCCTCCTCCTCCCCCACCACTGCTGCCTGTGGCGGTGATCTCAGGTTGTTGCCAGCCTCCGTCAAGGAGTGTGTGGCCTCGTGCGGTGGGGCTGGCTGTAAGGTAAACAGCGTGGAGGTCGCTTCCCGTCTCTGCAAGGCTCGTATTGTGGCTGGGATGGTGGGGGAGAGGGGGAGAGTCGGACCGGGGACGGGAGGGGACGGGAGGGGAGCATGTTGGGGAGGAGGTGTGAGTGGGGAGAGGCCCGTATTGTGGCTGGATAAGTGGGAGGGGGAGCCGGACCGGGGAGGGGAGGTGGCATATGGTGGAGATGCGAGTGGGGGAGAGGCTGATATTGTGGCTGGGTTTCTAGAGAGGGGGAGGAGGAGCCAGACGGGGAGAGAAGCGGGTACAGAGTGGGGAGGAGGTGTGTGAGTGGGGGAGAGGCTGGCACGCGTGTGTGTGTCTCTATACGAAAAGTTCATCTCATTTTACATTCTCTCCATCGCCCCGCTCTCTCCTCCTCCCCCTCCTCCTCCTCCTCCCCCTTCTCCTCCCCCTCCTCCTCCGATCTCCCTTACGCGCGCGTTCCGCATGCACAACACTGATGTCCTCACAGAGCGTCTGCCTCGTCTTATCTTACTGTACCTTCTCCCTCTTCTCCGCGCTAACGAAAAGAAGGGGGAGGAATTGGAGCAGGGGAAGGGAGGATGAGGCGGAGGGGGAGGAGAGAGGGGAGGAGGAGAAAGGGGAGAAGAAAGGAGTGGCGAAGGAAGAGAGGGATGGGGAGGAAGGGAGGGAGGAGGGGGGAAAGGCGCGCGCTCTGTCTCTCTCTCTCTCTCGCTCTCTCTCACCCCCTCTCA
>NW_014582530.1:1917-7624 GCF_000485595.1 Priapulus caudatus
ACCTGAGAATATGTGCCTGAGAGTAGGCACCTGAGAGTATGCACCTGAGCG
This sequence comes from Priapulus caudatus, assembly GCF_000485595.1. Classification (NCBI taxonomy): domain Eukaryota; kingdom Metazoa; phylum Priapulida; class Priapulimorpha; order Priapulimorphida; family Priapulidae; genus Priapulus; species Priapulus caudatus. The sequence goes on from NW_014582530.1 coordinate 1,969, forward strand.
TATGTACCTGAGAGTATGCACCTGAGCGTATGTACCTGAGAGTATGCACCTGAGAGTATGCACCTGAGAGTATGTACCTGAGAGTATGTACCTGAGAGTATGCACCTGAGAGTATGCACCTGAGAGTATGTACCTGAGAGTATGTACCTGAGAGTATGCACCTGAGAGTATGTACCTGAGAGTATGCACCTGAGAGTAGGCACCTGAGAGTATGTACCTGAGAGTATGTACCTGAGAGTATGTACCTGAGAGTATGCACCTGAGAGTAGGCACCTGAGAGTATGTACCTGAGAGTATGGTACTTGAGAGTGTGCACCTGAGAGTATGTACCTGAGAGTGTGTACCTGAGAGTAGGCACCTGAGAGTGTGCACCTGAGAGTATGTACCTGAGAGTGTGTACCTGAGAGTAGTNTGTCTGCTTGTGACGCCTACCTGTTACCTACCTGCTCTATCTCCCCCTGCCCTACTACCTGGCCTCGCCTACTTACTTGCCCTGTCACCCTCTCCTACCTTGCCTCCCTCCCTGCCACCTCCCTACCTGCCTGCCTCCCTGCCAACCCTCCTACTCTGCCACCCTCGACCTCCTGCCTGCCTCCCCACCTGCCTGCCTCCCTACCTGCCTGCCTCCCTGCCACCACTTCTCACCTGCCCCCCACCGTCCCTACTGCCTGCCCTCCCTGCCACCCTCCGGCCCTCCTCCCACACTCCCGAACACTGCCACCCCTACCTGCCACCCCTACCTGCCTGCCTCCCTGCCACCCTCTCACCTGCCACCGCTCCCTATACCTGCCACCCTCCCACTGCCAGCCCTCCCTACCTGCCACGAACCCTCGACCCACCTGCCACCCTCCCTACCTACCTGCGCTCCTGCACACTCCCCCCCTGCCACCCTCCCCACGCTTCCACCGCCCCTACGCCTGCCCTGCCCCCTGCCAACCTGCTCGACTGCACCTCCCTACTGCCCACCCTCCCCACCTGCCACCCCCTACCTTACCATGCCGTCCTGCACACTTTGCCCACCTGCCACCCTACCGTACCTGCCACCTCCCACCTGCCACGCCTCCTACCTGCCTCCCCCTGCCACCCTCCCTAACCTGCCTGCCCTCTCCTGCACCCTCCCCACCTCCCTGCCGTCCCTGCCCACCGCCTCCCTCCCTATCCTGCCTCCGCTGCCACCCTCGCCCTCCCTACTGCCTCCCTGCACCCTCCCCAGCCTGCCTCCTCCCTGCCACCCCTCACCCCCCTTACCTGCCTCCCTGCTCACCCTCGCCACCTGCCTGCCTCCGCTGCCACCCTCGGGCCCACTCTGCCTGCCTCCCTGCCACCCCTCGCCTCTACTTGCCTCCTGCCAACCTCCCTCCCTAACCTGCCCTGCCACTCCTCACCCACCGCTGCCTGCCTCCCTGCCCCGACTCCCTCCCCTACCTGCCTGCCTCGCTGCCCATGCTCGGCAGCAGCGCGGTCCCCAGCTGGAGGAAGCGACTGCTTAATGATTGCAGCATTGCTAGAGCAGCTAGCTCTCGTTTGCCGCCTAATGAAGGAAAACTGCAGGGAGAGACAGAGAGCAGGTGGAAGGATGGCTGCAAGCGTCTACGTAAAACTCGAAAATATGTGATATAGAAAGTATAGTAAGTAGTACGAACGCTAGGGGCGGATCGCAAGCACGCGGAACGCGACAGTTTCGAGAAAAAACAATAGGAGGAAATTATATGATATGGAAAGTATAGTACGAAAGGCTAGTGCACGAGCAGAAAGGAAGACAGGCGTGCAGGGATGGGGAGGGTAGGAGAGGAAGGGTGTGTATGAGGGAGACAGACATCCGGGGTAGGGGAGAGGATCTGGGGAGAGAGAGAGAGAGAGAGAGAGAGAGAGAGAGAGAGAGAAGAGAAGAGCAGAAGAGAGAGAGATGTGTAGGAGGGGAAGCATGCATGCGGGATAGGAGGAAAAGATCCGATGAAAAATCGTGTACTCGAAAATGTCGTTATCGTCCATCCAGATGTCCCTAAACTGTTACAGCTCTCAGAAACCCGTGATCACGGCATAGGACACACGTAGAGGTGTCGCAGCGTGTCGTAAGGACAAGGTTGGTGACAAGACATACCTGTGAAGGCATGGGCTGTCAGCCGACAGGTGGTGTGTGTGTGTGTGTGTGTGTGCGGCGCGTGCGTGCGTGCGTGCGTGCGTCGTGTGCGTGCGGTTCGTGCGTGCGTGTGCGTGTGCGGGCTGTGCGTGTTGCGTGTGCGTGTGAGTGTGCGTGTGTTGTGGTGTGTGTGTGTGTTCTTGTCGTGGTTGGTGTGTGTGGTGTGTGTGTGTGTGTGTGTGTGTGTGTGTGTGTGTGCGTGCGTGCGCTGGTGCGTGCGTGCGTGCGTGGCGCGCGTGCGTGTGTATGTTGTGGAGGTATGTTTACGCGCTGACAGGGACTGACGTTCCGACGTACGGAGCATATCTGTCAAGCAACCGCAAGCAATTTTGTGTTGTTGACTCTCTCTCTCTCTCTCTCTCTCTGCTCTCTCTCTCTTTCTCTCTCTCTCTCTCTCTCGCTCTCTCTCTCTCTCTCTCTCTCCTCTCTCTCTCTCTTTCTTTCTCTTTCTCTATCTCGTTTACGGCAGCGCAAATACGGGCTGCCATATCAATTTCCTGGGTTAGGGAGCCGATAAGAGCTAGTTTGACAGGCGTGTTTGCACTTTTTCTCATCAATTAGACTAGAAGCTACACCGCGCGCCTCGTGTGCTTTGATCTGTGGTCGTCGTCCGTCGGGAAGGGAAGGAGGAGGAGGGGAGATCTGTGGTCGTCGTCGTCGGGAAGGGAAGAGGGAGAGGGGGAGATCTGTGTCGTCGGTCCGTCGGGAAGAGGAGGAGGAGGAGGAGGGGGAGATCTGTGGTCGTCGTCCGTCGGGAAGAGGGAGAGGCAGGGGGAGTTCTTTGGTCGTCATCCTCGCGGAAGGGAAGGAGGAGGGGGAGATCTGTGGTCGTCGTCCGTCGGGAAGGGAAGGAGGAGGAGGAGGGGGAGATCTGTGGTCGTCGTCCGTCGGGAAGGGAAGGAGGAGGGGGCAGATCTGTGGTCGTATTTCGTCGGGAAGGAGGAGGGAGGAGATCTGTGTTCGTATTTCGTCAGGAATGAAGGGGGGGAGGAGGGACAGATCCCCGAGGACGGAAGGAGGTGACTCGGCGGGGAAAGGGAAGCGGGAGGGACAGCTTTTCCGGGGATCTACGGTGGTGTCTCTCGGAGATGTTCTGATGTTTGTTGGCGCGTAAGGTGTTTCGAGGAAACGTCCGGCAATGCCCGAGAGGGCGTGCGACGCAGCGGGCGTGTTTCAGACAGACGAGAATTTGTCGGCGTGTGCAAACGCATTAGGCCGTGTCGGCCGTTAAGTCGTTGAAGGGCCTTTAAGGCTCAGGAACGTTTAGGGAGAAACACGCGAGAATGTCATCGCATCTTTTCTCTCTCTCTCTCTCTCTCTCCTTCCTCTCTCTCTTCTCGCTCTCTCTCTCTCTCTCTCTCTCTCTTCTCTCTCTTTTGTCTCTCTCTCTCTCTCTCTCTCTCTCTCTCTTCTCTCTCTCTCTCTCTCTCCTCTCTCTCTCTCTCTCTCTCTCTCTTCTCTCGCTCTTCTCTCCTCTCTCTCTCTCTCTCTCTCTCTTTCTCTCTCTCTCTTTCGGCGTTCTACGCCCCTTCTCCTTTCTCGGTTCTACTTTCTCTTCTCGCCCTCTCTCCTCTCTCTCTCTCTCTCTCTCTCTGTCCGTCTCTGCTCTCTCTCTCTCCTTCTCTCTCTCTCTCTGCTCTCTCTCTCTCTTCTCTCTCTCTCTCTCCCCGCTCTCCCCATCTCTCTTAGTCTCGCACACTGCTTGCAAGTATACTTCTTACTCTCTTTCCCCCCTCCTTCTTTCCCGCGCTATGGTATTGACGCTTTACACCACTCTGTGCGCTGAAATATGGACGCCCCAGATCTCGAGGCTAAACATTGTTGATCTGCCCTTATAGCACCAGGTACACGCAAGAAGTGTTTAGTCCCCCATTGAGATGAGTTAACAAGCGTAGGCTGTTAGATCTAGAGTTAGGCCTGTTACTTTGTGTGTGTGTGTGTGTGTGTGTGTGTGTGTCTGCCGACGCGTGGCATGGTGCGTGTGTGTAGCTGTGTGTGTGTGATGTGTGTAGTGTGTAATGTGGTGTGTGTGTGTGTGTGGACTGTGTGTGTGTGTGTGTGTGTGTTTGTGTGTGTGTGCCGTGCGTGCGTGCGTGCGTGCGGCGTGCGTGCGTTCGTGCGGTGCGTGTGTGTGTACTGTACCTGACACAATACGTCGGTCTTTGGTGAGAGGAGGGAGAGAAACCGCTGGCTTGAAGGCGATAGTTCTGCGTCTCTATTTCTACTTCATGACACACATCTCCCTCTCTCTCTCTCTCTCTCTCGGCTCTCTCTCTCTCGTCCTCTACTCTCTCTTCTCTCTCTCTCTCTCTCTCTCTCTCTCTCTCATCTCTCTCTCTCTCTCTCTCTCTCTCTCTCTCCTCTCTCTCTCTCGCTTTCTCTCCTCTCTCTCATCTTCTCTCGTCGCTCTCTCTCTCTTTCTCTGCGCTCTCTTCTCTCTCTCTCTCTGTCTGTCTTTCTCTCTTCTCTCTCTCTCTCTCTCGCACTCCCAGACGTCTCCCTTCTCCTCTCTCCATCAACAACTCGCCCGGACTCTCCTACCCCTTCCCCATCTCTCACTGATATCGCCCTCCGGACTGGCCTGCGATGGGAATTCCTCTATAACAATGAGAGGAGCTGCAGCTACATGCCGTGGCAGCCGACACGTCGAGGCACAGAGCACGTAGCGGATCTATACCTGTCGTCATGCTGGGCTGCTTGGCTGCCTGCTGCTTGGCTGCTGCTCTGCCTGCTGCCGACACAACACACCTGCTCACTGATTCCTGTTCGATCGTCCGGGCAGACATTATATTAGGCAGTACCGTGCGAGGACGCTCCCCCAGCCTCCGCATGCGCAGACGCCTACGTGCTGTTATGATTAGTTGCGGAATTAATCGCAGACGATGATGTCGGTAATTATGGTGGTGGCGGTGGTGGGCGTGTGTGGGTAGCTTAACTTGTCACATGATGAAGATGATTATGATGATGATGATGATGATGGTAATAATGATGCTGCTACTGCTGCTGCTGCTGATGATGATGGTTGTGGTGACGATGACGGCGATAACTATGACGTTGATGATGATGATAATGATGATGATGAATATGATGATGATGACGATGACGACGACGACGATGATGATGAGTGCTGTCGCCGCTGCGCAGCTGCGATAAGTTATCATGAGCCGATTAATGCGCTGCTGCTGCTGCTGCTGCTGCTGCTGCTGCTGCTGATCATACATGGCTGCTGACGCGTGTGTGGCTTTATACCTGTCACACGACGTAGCGAAAGATGACAGGAGGGGACTAGGTGTGTGTGCAGTACATGCTCAACCTCAGTATCCCTGAGGAGGGTGAGGGTGTGTGTGTGTACAGTACATGCTCAACCTCAGCATCCCTGAGGAGGGTGTGTGTGTGTACAGTACATGCTCAACCTCAGTATCCCTGAGGAGGGTGTGTGTGTGTGTGTACAGTACATGCTCAACCTCAGCATCCCTGAGGAGGGTGTGTGTGTGTACAGTACATGCTCAACCTCAG
>NW_014582531.1:0-542 GCF_000485595.1 Priapulus caudatus
TAGCGTGTATATTTGCAATGAGGATGCACCTCAGCATCGCGCCTTGTCGTTATGCTGTTAAATATATATATCAGGCACCCGCACCGGGCTCTAATACACTACTAATTTGATGCATTAGCATGTCATTCAATTTCAAATAGGTGTTAGAATTACACACTAATATACCTACGCATTACAACGGTAATGTCGACCAACGGAACAGTGCGTGAGTGAAAGGCATTTCTTTTGTACATGCGGATAATGCATGACTAAATTCACCTGTTAAATCCCCCTGACGATTGCGTGTTAATTTGACAAGCAATTCTGCGCAGGAAATCCCATTATGCACACTCACATCATCGCTGACTTGAACATGACCGTATGCGAATTGAGAATAATTTTCGTATAACATTTTTTTCCCCTAACGTCGTCATAAATCAAGGTTGTTTTAGCAGTTCCTATGAGAGGGAGGAAGGTGAGGGGAGAAAAACGTAAATGAGGACATATATATAGAGAGAGAGAGAGAGAGAGAGAGAGAGAGAGAGAGAGAGAGAGAGAGAGAG
>NW_014582531.1:4689-5142 GCF_000485595.1 Priapulus caudatus
GTGTGTGTGTGTGTGTGTGTGTGTGTGTGCGCGCGCGAGTCTGTGTTTGTGCGTCCGTGTATGTAGGGCATATTATATACACGTGTGTCGTGTTTTTGTATACCAGTAGGCGCGTGCGTGAGTTTGTGTAGCTACATGTAATTTTTGGTGTGAGCATTGGCGTCATATACGTAACGCTAGGAGCAATCATCGCAATAGTAGAAAATCAACGCGTGCAATACGTGTGAATGAAAATAATGGTGAGTGTGAGTTTATATGGGGACCGATGCACCTTTAATGATAGATTTTACCAGAGGCATGGCATGAGGTAAATAGTGTCGGATATTACCACTTGTCGCTTGCAGCGGATATTGCACGGAGTAGGTACCATTAGCGTGTATATTTGCAATGAGGATGCACCTTAGCATCGCGCCTTGTCGTTATGTTGTTAAATATATATATCAGGCACCCGAA
>NW_014582531.1:6542-7624 GCF_000485595.1 Priapulus caudatus
CCCGACCGCTTGACCGACGACATGCATCGCGCGGACGACCGCCCGACCGCTTGACCGACGACATGCATCGCGCGGACGACCACCCGACCGCTTGACCGACGACATGCATCGCGCGGACGACCGCCCGACCGCTTGACCGACGACATGCATCGCGCGGACGACCGCCCGACCGCCCGACCGCTCGACCGACGACATGCATGTATCACGCGGACGACCGCCCGACCGCCCGACCGCCCGACCGACGGTATGTATCACGGGACGACCGCCCGACCACCCGACCGCCGGTATGTATCACGCGGACCACCGTCCGACCGCTTGACCAACGACATGTATCGCGCGGACGGACGGACGCACGCGGACGGACGGACGGACGTACGCGGACGGACGCACGCACGCGGCCGGACGGACGCACGCGGACGGACGGACGTATGCGGACGGACGGACGTATGCGGACGGACGGACGTACGCGGCCGGACGGACGCACGCGGACGGACGGACGCACGCGGACGGACGGACGTATGCGGACGGACGGACGTACGCAGACGGACGGACGTGCGCGGCCGGACGGACGGACGCGGACGGACGGACGTATGCGGACGGACGGACGACGCGGACGGACGGACGGACGCGACCGCAAACGACCGCCCGACCGACGGCATGCAGTATCGCGCGGACGGACGGACGCTGCGTCGCGCAGCCGCTGGTTTGACGGGAATTGCGCGCGACGAGTGTCGCGGTGACGCGGTGACGCGGTGACGCGCTGACGCAGTGACGCAGTGACGCGGTGACGCGGTGACGTGGTGACGCAGTGGCGCGGTGACGCGGTGACGCGATGACACGGTGACGCGCCCGCGCACCTGCTCCACGATCATTACACGCGGGGGGAAAAACGAGAAAAGAGAAAAGGAGTGATAGTGAGAGGAAGAGAAAAGATGAGAGAGAAACAGGCAGAGACAGAGATAGAGGGGGAAGAAAGAGGAATAGAGAGAGATAGAGAGAGAGAGAGAGAGAGAGAGAGAGAGAGAGAGAAGAAGAAGACGACGAGAAGAAGAAGAGAGAGAGAGAGAGAGAAGAGAGAGAAG
>NW_014582532.1:0-7622 GCF_000485595.1 Priapulus caudatus
TAAGATATTAAAGTGTATACGTTTACCACACAAGTCTCGCACGCATTCTGCCAGCCGGAATATGACGCGCGAAGCCAGCGACAGCCACGCACCTAGTGGTGCACTGAGACAATGCGCTGCCCTAGTATGTATGCCCAATAGCCCGAATCCTTCTGGTACTAGAGAAAGCCGCCGAGAATCGCGGTCAATTGAGCAGTTCTGGCCCGATTGCCAGAAGCCTTTGACTCTGGCACGTTTAGGGCTGGAGAATAAATCCCAATGGTCGTAACTTGGCTGTTTTTTTTTGTTGGCGCGTTAGCGTTATTTCCTATAAAAGCGATTTCTAATTTATTAATTTAACGCCCTGAAGTTATTCTCAATAGCATATCGCCGCGCCCATAGATGCGCGCGACGAGGCTCTTCTTCGAGCATGTTCAGCAGACAATTTTCGTTAGACTTGCGCGCGGTGGAGAGTTCAACAGACCTGCACTAAACTATAACTTGTAGTGGACGCGAAAGAAGAACTTGCCCGAATAACGTCCGTACCAGTCTAACTGGAAATCGCTGACGTCGCGTTTTCATTATCGTTAGCCATGTTCCTTTCCGTTATGAACCTCTTTGAGCCCCGCGCTCGGCATCTCCTCTCTGGCCCGTTTTGCCGTTTTTAGCATATAATTATTACATCGTACCAGCCACTGCCAGCAGATCAAGCCCGCACGTACAGCAAAACCACACTGATGATGCAGTTTGTTAGACGGGTGAGAATTAATGGCCAGCTAGCGGCACATGTAAGAGCTGCGTATTACAATTCCCCACGCTACGGCTTACGAATACTGTGTATTAGCTACAAGTTACATGTGTACAATAATTACTACTGAAGTACTACTACTAGTACTAGTAGTATGAGTACTACTACAGTTACCAGCACTACCTAGTACAGTACTAGTAACTACGCAGGACCGCAGCAGCTAATAGTATAGTAATAATGACTACTCTGTACTAGTAATTAACTGTACTAAAATGACGAACGCCTAACCATCACCGTAACCATATATATGATATATCATTCATATTTATATTGATGAAATGACAGTTTGGTTTTATTGCCATGCCATACATTGGGCGCCTATAATTAATGCGGTAGCCATGTTCTCTAATCTTGAACCACTAGTACTACTGAGACTAGCTACGAACTAGCAAAAACGGTCTTTGCTAGGGTTAAATAACCCCTAGGCCTATAACTACGACACAGGCACTTTGAAGCGTTTTCAATAAAATATAATGCTAACTAAATACGAAATCGTATTAACTACGAAATTGTTATGTTTCTAGTATAGGCCTACTCTCTTTTCAAGAAGGTTGGCGAGGTGGGCAAAGGCTATAATAGTAGACTAGGACTCGCTCCCGACCTCGATTAGCCATTGAAAGTGCCTAAGCTAAGCCGAGAGGTGCGAGGGAGAGCTGCCAGTCTATGGCGCTTAGGCCGGCGGGCTAGGACCGGCGCACATGCTTGTCCAACTCCGGCGTACGAGCCTCGCCATTGGAAGGTTGCAAAAACGTATGGCAGCCTTGGGGGCGCGAAACAGCGCCGGTTAGGTGTTTCGCTGATTCTGAGCAGGCCGATTTCCATTACTGCGCAAGGTTCGGAATAGTCAGAATTTCGACAGTCTTTCTGTGATTTCGCGTGACACAGCTCGCGTTACGAAACAGATTCTCGGTTACAGTTTTTATAAGCAAGTGACACTGTTCACCGTCCCAAATGTCTACCCTCTGTGTCGCCCGCACTAAATTCTGCGGACTGTTCGCCTGGCAGCTATGGATCGCGTAGCGCCCCTGCCAATTCATTTCGGGCGAGCGGTCCATAGCTGCCAGCGCTGATGACTGTCGTTAGGACGCTTCCTCGGCGTCGCGTCGCGTCGCTGCCGCGCGGAACTGCGCGAAAGATCTGCGCTTCAGCCGCTTGCGAGATCAAACAACTCCGTTTCGGCAACGCTTCTCTAGATCCCGTCTCATCTGGATTGGGATCTCTCATCATTTCGACATCAATACGCCATTCCAACGTTACCATGATTAGGGCAACTATGTTTCGTTGATGAGGCAAAAATCAGCGTCACTTGCGGAGCATCGCACGGCGCGGGTGCACTACCTAATTTTAGCTCTTATATAACTCTATCTACACTTTTGGCAATCAGCCATATATTTTGCGCTGACCCATTTCATGTGTCATCTCTCTCTTCTCTCCCTCTCCCTTCTCTCCAGCTCCCTCGATTCTAGTTTTCCACATCTTTACGTTACGCGTTTCGTGCGTCTCACCTTTTCATGCAGGCGTCTTGCCAACCTCCTCGTTTTCATGCAGGCCGTCATCTGTTGCTAGTTTCTCTTCTCGTAGCTCGTCGTGCTCTCTCACTCTCTCCTCTCTCTACATGCAGGGGCCGCGCATGCCTTGTCTCTCACTCTCTCCTCTGGCTTCACATGGCAGGGCCGCATCTTTGCTCTCTCACCTGCTCTCCTCTCTCTCACTATGCAGGGTGCCGCGCATCTTGTCTGCTCACTCTCTCCTCTCTCTTAACATGCAGGGGCCCGCAATCTTCTTGCTCACGCTCTCTCGCTCTTCTACATGCAGGGCGCGCACTCTTGTCTCTCACTCTTCTCCTCTCTCTGGCAGCATGCAGGCTGCCGGTCATCTTGTCTCTGCACTCTCTCCTCTCTCTAACATGCAGGGGCCGCTACATCTTGTTCTACTCTCTCCTCTCTCTCACATGCAGGTGCCGCCATCTTGTCTCTCACTCTCTCCTCTCTCTCACATGCAGGGGCCGCCATCTTGTCTCTCACTCTCTCCTCTCTTCACCCTGCAGGGGCCGCATTTGTCCTCTTCACTCTTCCTCTCTCTCCACATGCAGGGCCGCCATCTTGTCTCTCATGTTTTTTTTTTCCTTTTTTAGTTTTTGTTTTTTTTCCCCTCCTCCTCTCTCACATGCAGCGGCGCCATCTTTGTTCTCTCACATCTCTCCTCTGTCTCACATGCAGGGGCAGCCATCTATGTCTCCACTCTCTCCTCTCTCTCAGCACTGCAGGGGCCGCCATCTTGTCTTCTCCACTCTCATCGGCCTCTCTCACATGCAGGTGGCTGCCCATCTGTCTCTCACTCTCTTGCCTCTCTCTCACAATGCAAGGCGCGCCATCTGTCTGCTCACTCTCTCCTCTCTCTTCACATGCAGGGGCCGCGCATCTTGTCTCTCACTCTCTCCTCTTGCTCACATTGACAGGGGCCGCCATCTTTGTCTCTCCTCCTCTACATGCATACGCCCCTCTCTGCTCTTCCTCTCTCCTGCTCTCACTATGGCAGGGGCCGCGCATCTTGTTCTGCTCTCTTCTCTCTCTCACATGCGCGGGGCCGCGCATCTTGTCTCTGCACTCTCTCCTCCTTCTCTCACTGCAGGGGCCGCCATCTTGTCTCTACTCTTCTCTCTCTCACATGGCAGGGGCGCCTCTTGTCTCTCACTCTCTTCCTCTCTCTCACAGCAGGTGCCGGCATCTTGTCTCTCAGCTCTTCCTCTCTCTCACCTGCAGGGCCCGGGCCCATCTTTGGTTTCTCCACTCTCTCTCTCTCTCAGCATGCACGAAGGTGCTCGCCATCTTGCTCATCTCACTCTCCCTCTCTCCTCACATTTGAGGGGGCCCGCCGATCTGTCTCTCACTCGTCTCTGATCTCTCTCTAATGCAGGGCCGCCATCTTGGTCTCTGCAGCACTCTCTCCTCTCTCTCACCATGCAGGGCCGCCATTGTTGTCTCTCACTCTCGTCCTCTCTCTCACATGCAGGGCTGCCATCTGTCTCTCACTCTCTCTCTCTACAAGGCCGCCATCCTGCTCTCTCAACTCTTCTCTAATGCAGGGCCGCGCATCTTGTCTCTCACTGCTCTCTCCATGCAGGGCCCTTGCTCAATCTCTCTCCCTACATGCAGGGGCCGCCATCTTGTCCTCTCACTCTCTCTCTCTCTCTCACATGCAGGGCCGCATCTTGTTCTCTCACTCTCTCTCTGGCTCTCCACATGCAGGTGGCCCGCCATCTTGCTCTGCACTCTCTCCTCTCTCTCACATGCAGGTATGCTGCCATCTTGTCTCTCACTCTCCCTCTCTCTCATCATGGCACGGTGCGTGCCATCTTGTCTCTCACTCCTCTTTGCTCTCTCACATGCCAGGTGCTGCCATCTTGTCTCCTCACTCTGCTGCCTCTCTCTCACATGGCAGCGTGGCTGGGCATCTTGTCTCTGCAGCTCTCTGCCTCTCTCTCACATGCAGGCTGGCCATTCTTGTCTCTCACTCTCTACGCTCTCTCTCACATGCAGGGGCGCGCATCCTTGTCTCTCACTCTCTCCTCTCTCTCACATGCAGGTGCGCCATCTTTGTACTCTCACTCTGCCTCCTCTCTCTCTCACATGCAGGGCGCGCCATTCTTGTCTCTCACTCTCTCCTCTCTCTCACATGGGCAGGTGCCGGCCGCCGCATCTTGTCTCTCACTCTCTCCTCTCTCTCACATGCAGGGGCCGCCATCTTGTCTCTCACTCTCTCCTCTCTCTCACATGCAGGGGCCGCCCATTGCTTTGGTCTCTTCAAGCTCTCTGTCCTCTCTCTCACATGCAGTGGCTGCATCCTTGTCTGCTCACTCTCTGCCTCTCTCTAACATGCAGGCCGCCATCTTGTCTTCACTCTCTCCTCTCTCAACATGCAGGGGCGCTGACATCTTGTCTCCACTCTCTTGTCCTCTCTCTGCACTATGCAGGTGCCGCCATCGTTGTCTCTCAGCTCTCTCCTCTCTCTAACATGCCAGGCGGCCGCCTCTTTTCTCTCCACCTCTCCTCATCTTCACATGCAGGGGCGCCATGGCTGTCTCTCACTCTCTCCTCTCTCTCACATGCAGGGGCCGCCATCTTGTCTCTCTCTTCTCTCTCTCACATGCAGGGCCGCCGCCATCTTGTCTGCTCTCTTCTCTTCTCACATGCAGCGGCCGCCCATCTTGTCTCTCACCTCTCCTCTCTCTCTCACATCAGGGCCGCCCATCTGATCTCTCACTCTCTCCTCTCTCTCAACAACTTGCATGTGCCGCATCTTGTCTCTCACTCTCTCCTCTCTCTCACATGCAGGGGCCGCCATCTTGTCTCTCACTCTCTCCTCTCTCTCACATGCAGGTGCCGCCATCTTGTCTCTCACTCTCTCCTCTCTCTCACATGCAGGGCTGCCCATCTTGTCTCTCCACGACTCTCCTCTCTCTCACATGCAGGGGCCGCCATCTTGTCTCTCACTCTCTCCTCTCTCTCACATGCAGGGGCCGCCATCTTTGTTCTCACTCTCTCCTCTCGCTCTAACATGCAGCGGGCCCGCCATCTTGTCTCTCAGTCTCTCCTCCTCTCTCACATGCAGGGGCCGCATCTTGTCTCTCACTCTCTCCTCTCTCTCACATGCAGGTGCCGCCTCTTGTCTCTCACTCTCTCCTCTCTCTAACATGGCAGGTGCCGCCATATCTTGTCTCTCACTCTTTCCTCTCTCACACATGCAGGGGCGACCATCTTGTCTCTCACTCTCTCCTCTCTCACACATGCAGGTTGCCGCCGCATCTTGTCTCTCGACTCTCTCCTCTCTCTCTGCTCACATGGCAGGGCCGGCCATCTTGTTCTCTCACTCTCTACCCTCTCTCACATGCAGGTGGCGCGGCATGCTTGTCTCCACACTCTCCCTCTTCTAACCATTGACAGGTGGCCGCCATCTTGTCTCTCACTCTCTCCTTCTCTCTCACATGCAGGGGCGACCATCTTGGCTCTCACAGTTCTCCTCTCTCACACATGCAGGCGCGCGCATTCTGCTCTCTCACTCCTTTCCTCTCCTCTCACATGCAGCGTGCGCCATCTTGTCTCTCCACTCTCTCCTCTCTCTCACATGCGGAGCGACTCATCTTGCTCTCTCCTGCTCTCCTCTCTCTCACCATGCAGGGCGCGCCATTTCTTGTTCTCTCACTCTCTCTCTCGTCTGCACATGCAGGGGCCGCGCATCTTGTCTCTCACTCTCTCCTCTCTCAGCAGCATGGCAGGGGCCGCACACTTGCTCTCACACTCTCCTCTCCTCTCCACATGCAGAGGGCGCCATCTTGTGCTCTCATCTCTCCTTCCTCTCTCTCTCAAGCAGCAGGGGCCGCCATTGTCTCTCACTCTCTCCTCTCTCTCACATGGCAGGGCGCCGCCATCGTTGTCTCTCTCACTCTCTCCTCTGCTCACACGAATGTTTCGTTGTTTATTAGGTGCCGCCATCTTGTCTCTCACTCTGCTCCTCTCTCTGCGCTACATGCCAGGTGGCCGCCATCTTGTCTCTCACTGCTCTCCTCTCTCTTCATGCAGGGGCCGCCACTTGTCTTCTCACTTTCCTCTCTCACACATGCAGGGGCGACATCTTGTCTCTCACTCTCTCCCTCTCTAACCTGGCAGCGCCATTCTGTCCACTCTTCCTCTTACACTAGCAGGGGCCGCCATCTTGTCTCTCGACTCTTTGCCTCTCGTCTCACACATGCAGGTGCCGCCATCTTGTCTCTCCAACTCTTCCTCTCTCTCACATGCCAGGTGCTGCCATCTGTCTCTGCACGTCTCTCGCTGCCTCTCTCTCACATGCAGGTGCTGCCATCACGATCATCCCGGATCTCGTCAATGCGTCGCGCGCCAAGTCGCTGCTGCCACGCCACGGTGTCGCCGTCGGCAACCTGCTCTTCGAGATGCTGGAGACTCCGTCGCACGGCGACGTGACGCTGCGCGGCCACCCGCTGGCAGAGGGCGACACGTTCGCCGAGGCCGACCTCGAGAGCCACCAGGTGGCGTACCAGCACGACCACTCAGACACGACACGCGACGAGTTCAGGTGAGGGGAGAGGAAGAGGAAGGGGTGGGGGAGGGAGGGGAAGGGAGGGGAACAACAATACAACAAGAACTTTAGCTCTCGCTACGCGACCCAGCAGTCTCACTCAATCACACACTCCTCACTCACAGCCTCACTCACACCTTCTCTCGCAGATTCGCGCTCAAGTTTCATGACATATTCCCGTGCTGGACGCAATACAAATATATACAAGTAGTACACAGGTAGTTTAAGATATGTACATTCATGAGAGGTACATCTCCATCGAAACATATTACGCTTCGCTTGCAGGTTAGCCACCATCTTGAATTTTAAAATGGCCGCTTCTCTCGCAGATTCGCGCTCAAGTTCGACGACATTCCCGTGCTGGACGCGTACGCGTTGGACGCGCGCGTCGGCGTCGTCGTCGTGCCGATGAACGACCAGCCGTTCGTTCTCGTCACGCAGACGCCGTCGCTCAAGGTCGTGCAGGGCACGCGCACCGCCATCACGGCCAAGCAGCTGGAGACACGCGACCCGGACACGCCGCCCGAGGAGATACGGTAGGCGGGCGCCGGGGGGAGCGTAGCTAACTCTTACTCTTTTGTCGCTATCTCTCCTTTGTTTCTCTGTCTCTCTCTCTTTCTCACTTCCTCTCTTTCACCCGAGGAGATACAGTAGGTGACTGGCGTGTGTGTGTGAGTGTGCGTGCGTGCGTGCGTGCGTGCGTGCGTGCGTGCGTGTGTGTGTGTGTGTGTGTGTGTGTGTG
>NW_014582533.1:0-2994 GCF_000485595.1 Priapulus caudatus
AGAGAGAGAGAGAGAGAGAGAGAGAGAGAGAGAGAGAGAGAGAGAGAGACGTCCCCGCGGTGTGGGTGGCTCGCTGTAGCAGGGTTTAGGGCCCTGAGGGGGAATCTGGTTTAGAAATGTTATTTTACCAGCATACTGTATGTCACGTTCGCCATTCATGTGACCCGGTACGAGCAGATGAGCAGGTATAGTAGTAGAAACAGTAGTATCAACTGCAGCATGAGCAATAACAACAACAACAACAGTAGCAGTAGCAACAGCAGCGGTAGGCCGCAGTGGGGGTATAGCGTCATAGCTCCTACCGTCATAGCTCATAGCATTATTATCGTATATTATCGTAGCTCATATCCTGATCTCTGATATAAGCTCAAACAGGAAAACAATCGAATCACGATTGCATTTTTTGCCTCGCTTTTTCATCGCGCGGTCGAGGCACCGCCCGCTATTGTCTAGCTCATGACTACGGCGGGGAAATGACTAACGCGCGATGAGTCATTTCAATGCAATGGGCACTTGAAAGGGGTTTAATGTTAATGCGGGTGCACAGTGCATGGTTAGCGGTTGTGAGGTCTGATGTTGCGAGTGGTTGTTGCCCGGCTGTGGTTCTTCCCCCAGCGTGAAGCGGTCTGACTGCATAATATGGCGATATTAATCACCCCTGGCATTCATACTTAACTAAGGCATACGGCTTGACTAAAGATTCACGTTGTGCGTTGCTATCTCTTTCTCTCTCTCCCTCTCGCTCTCTCGCTCTCTCTCTCTCTCTCTCTCTCTCTATATATAACCTAGATAGATATATATAATATATCTACTGGCCCTTCGCGCCCCACCCACTCTCCCTTCCTCTCTCATAATGTGTCCGGGCGTTTGATCTGACCACTCACGCACGCGACGACACACACGCACGACACACAGCACACATTCACAACACCACACTATCACACACACACACACCAGTCGCACGCACTGCTACGCAGCCACGCACGCGCGCATGCGCGGCGCGGCGTACGTGGGGGACTAGCGGGTCTTCTATATTAGAGCTCAGATATCGTAAGTCTTATGAACTTGACAACGCAGGGGTTTTGGTTTTTGTTGTTGTGGTTCTCCGATAAATAATGTTCGAATCGCTCAACGGTTCGGCTACGCCCGCTGTAGGCTGGTAACTCATAACTGTAGTTGATCTAGGAGTTCAACACCGTGCTCGTCTGATCAATGCTGTGGAATTGGTGATGATGCGGAGTGAATCATTATTTGATCCAGCAGAAGTGAGGCCTCTATAATGATTTCCGATATGATGCAATAAGCCTTATCCCGGGGGGGTGCAAGCATCGATATCTACGATTATATACATGTATGATGGGTATATATTATATATTATATAGTATAGTAGTATATCATAATCATATATTATATTGTTTATTGGTATGAGAGAGAGAGAGGAGAGAGAAGATAGATAGACGTAGATAGATAGATAGATACGATAGATAGATAGATAGATTAGATAGATATGATAAGAAGATGGAATGGATAGATAGAGTAATTAGATAGATAGACTAGATATGAGTAGATCGATAGATAGATAGATAGACTAGATAGATAGATAGATAGATAGCATAGACTAGATAGATAGTATGGTTGTGGGTGTGCTGTTGTGTGCGTGTTGTGTGTTGTGTGTGTGTGTGGTGTGTGTGTGTGTGTGTGTGTGCGGTGTGCGTGCGTGCTGCGTGGCGTGCGTGCGTTCGTGCGTGCTGTGCGGTGCGTGGCGCGGCTGGTGTGTGTGTGCATGCGTAGAGGACGAAGAGAGAGAGAGAGAGAGAGAGAGAGAGAGAGAGAGAGAGAGGGAGGGAGAGAGAGAGATGGATGAATGGATGGATGGATGGATAGATCGATAGAAAGAGAGGGGAGAGAGGGGGAGAGCGAGATAGATATATAGATAGACAGATATAGATAGCGGGTGTGTGTCTGTGTGTGTTTGTATGTGCATGCGTACGTGCGTGCGTGAGTGCGCGTGCGTGAGTGCGCGTGCGTGCGAATGTATAGCAACATCGACTTACTAATGTAGTTCGTCTAAAAGTAACCTTTTATAATCTTTGCCTATTGCTACGTATAGTATGAATAAACACACATCTAACCTGTTTCACTGTTTACCGTAAAGCTGTCTGACACACAGCGTCGGGGTCGGCATGTTACTTTTAACACACGTATTTTTTTCTTGTTTCTGCCTCGCCACTTTTGACGTGGTCACGAAATTTGTCAGCTATTGATAGTCGGCCACCGTGTCATTTATTGGGATTTCGTGACGCGTGTGGGTGTGGTTAGAGGCACGGTTGTTTATTAGCTAAAGTTCTGCTTTAGCGGGCCTGACGGAGTCCTGGGGTTGGGCATCGTAAAATATGCTGTTACTGTATGTGCACCGGGGCTACGTGCATCTATGTCTGCCTGTCTGTCCGTCTGCCCACCTACTCGCTTTCTCTGCTCTCTCTCTCTCTCTCTCNGATTATTATTACTATTACGATTATTATTACTATTACGATCGGGTCACAAAGTGAATCGTTGTTAACGTGCAATCGCTATCGTTGCCGTGCGGTGCATCCTTTCAACAGTGTTTGAGAGGAGTAGCTGTTCACACATTACTTCCTCTCCAGCGCCTGACACGTCCGTTACTGCTGCAATTACTGCTGCAATTATCGACATCTATTACAATAAAATAGTTCAAGGTCATTACAAGGGTCCTCATCGCTGGCCACATGGCAGACGCATGCTGGGACATAGAGATCCTT
The DNA here is from genome assembly GCF_000485595.1 of Priapulus caudatus. Lineage (NCBI taxonomy): Eukaryota > Metazoa > Priapulida > Priapulimorpha > Priapulimorphida > Priapulidae > Priapulus > Priapulus caudatus. The sequence continues at coordinate 2,781 of NW_014582533.1, forward strand.
TTAGACATATATGATACATGTATGAATAGGATCTATATGTGCTGGGGCGGATGTAAGTGCTGAGCATGCGCAGTAACAGCATTCCCGCTCGGTGTGCTCTCTGCGACCTTTGCAGTTGCAGCTTTATAGTTCGAGATCATTCTTGTTTACCACCTTATAGGAGGCATTTCCTTGTTTACCACCTTATAGGAGGCATTTCCTTGTTTACCACCTT
>NW_014582533.1:3004-7622 GCF_000485595.1 Priapulus caudatus
CTCTCTCTCTCTCTCTCGCGCGCGCGCGCTCTCTCTCTCTCTCTCTCTCTCTCTCTCTCTCTCTCTCTTCTCTCTCTTCTCTCTCTCTCTCTCTCTCTATATATATATATATATATATGCACACACGCGCGCACACACACGCGTGCGCTCATGGACGCAGGAACATACGCACGCACGCACGCACGAACGCACGCGCGCACGCATATACGCACACAGTACAGTTTGTCTCTCATAACCTGTCACGTGACGCGGCATCGTCTAGTCAAAGGTTATTCACCAACGGGGGTGGTCAGCGGCTATTACTGTCCGTATCCCCGCCCACATAAACACCGCGTGCATTCTCCCACGGCTTACTGCACGTACGGTCGGGGAGTGGTGGGATGTGTGGGAAACATCAGTGTATTGCTGCTGCTGTTGCTGTTTCCTATAATAGACCGTTGTCTGGAGTAGGGAGGGAGTATGATTAGTGGTTTTCTCAAACTTTCCCAAACTCGAATTATGTGCGGGCAATGGTCTTCTTCGCGGCCACCTCTGCCGAGAAATCTCGCATGTACCCGAGTGCTACACATTTCCACCGAAAATTCTCTGCAAATATCATAGTGGTTCCCACGTGACTTTGCAGTTAAGTGTGTAATCTGTGTAGAATGGTCTAACGCCTGCCTGTAGGTTTATAAAGTCAAGTGATTCTATCTCAAACTCCGGATCGTTCCGCACGAAAATATTTCCGGCGAATATGCGACTGGGTGCGTCTTCGTTACCTGCCGCTAGGTGGCAGCAGCTTGGGGCGAGCAACATAGAAATACTGATTCCCCGTAGGTCGACTCGCGTTGGAAACCGATTGCCCCCCCCCCCTATCATTCTATACCACCACATATTCTCTTTTTCGTGGATAATGAAAATGTCATTTATTAAGCGGCACGTATAACGATGTATTGTTTGTTATGCAGCGATAATGAAGTACAACGATCAACACAAATGAATAGCATATATCAATCGTTTAGCATATATATATATATATATATATATAAACACATATATATATATATATATATATAGAGATATATATATATATATATAGTACGTTGTGCTCATTAACCCAGGTACTGACGCATGAGTTCACACATCAACCACTATGATTGCTGTAACGCCACGCGATCACGAACCAAAGTCACAGTTGCGTCAGCCATTATTATTACTATTACGATTATTATTACTATTACGATCGGGTCACAAAGTGAATAGTTATTAACGAGCAATCGCTATCGTTGCCGTGCGGTGCATCCTTTCAACAGTGTTTGAGAGGAGTAGCTGTTCACACATTACTTCCTCTCCAGCGCCTGACACGCCCGTTACTGCTGCAATTACTGCTGCAATTATCGACATCTATTACAATAAAATAGTTCAAGGTCATTACAAGGGTCCTCATCGCTGGCCACATGGCAGACGCATGGCAGACGCATGCTGGGACATAGAGGTCCTTTTATACATATATAATACATGGGGCGGGTGTAAGTGCTGAGCATGCGCAGTAACAGCATTCCCGCTCGGTGTGCTCTCTGCGACCTTTGCAGTTGCAGCTTTATAGTTCGAGATCATTCTTGTTTACCACCTTATATAGGAGGCATTTCCTTGTTTACCACCTTATAGGAGGCATTTCCTTGTTTACCACCTTATAGGAGGCATTTCCTTGTTTACCACCTTATAGAAGGCATTTCCTTGTTTACCACCTTATATGAAGCATTTCCTTGTTGGCAGTCACAATTTGACATGTTACGCCACATAATAATTAGGTGGGTGTCGTTTTTACGCAGAAAAAGAGGCGAGGAATATGGGAGGAATAAAGGGAGCGCTCTGATTTGTGAAAATCGCATCGAATTATGTGAAAGCTTAACGGTGACCCACAGTTTTCGGGGTGATGTTATCCACGCAGTACACACATCTAACAGTATCCTTGTCTAATATCTTAGCAGCGACCTTGTTCGCTAAATCTTGGCAATATCCTCGTTGGCTTCTAGCAAGATTAGCTCTTTGTTTTAGTTTCGGCTCAACACCGTGGCAGCCAGACGCTCACGCTTGCATTGCGTGATTAATCACAAAGTCGGCGTCTGTGTGTACGCACCGTGAAAGATGGCGGTATGTTTACCCACAGCTTGACGCTGACACCGACCCAGAGATAAGTCCACGTTGCGTGGAGACGTGACGATGACGCAGTAACAAAGAGTTATAAGTCGTCGCTTGATGCGTAATTATGATTGGTTTGTGTTCGTGATTGTCCATGTCTGGTGTGGGAAAAATGATTCTTTCCGGATATAAAGTAGGCCCTACGGCGAGTGACACTGGCGCCTCTGCAATACTCAGAATGCTACTCTTCAGTCATGACTCTCAGTCTGATCAAGATGCTACTGTTCTCCCTCATTGTCAGCGCATGCAGTCATCTCTCTCAGTCTGATCAAGGAAAGATAACCCTGTCTCGATTGTTGGTTGAAACAGGCATCGGCATTCATTCGAATTTCACAAGAGCTAACTTCGTGCTCTAACCCTATACGTGACCTGGCCACCATTCACCCTTTCTTACGAAACGTTCCTCAAAATATGACATCGTGTCAGAAACCTCTGATCCAGACTTAGTAGTCAGTTAAACACTCTACGTTGGTAAGACGTATAACGCAGCATTTCCTGGTTAATTATTACAGAAGAAAAACGAATTATTATTTGTCGTGTAATTTCTTTAGACCTCAGTGCAATCTTGCGTCATTAGGTTTAATTCACGTGAATTTAGTATTGACCTCAAACATCCTATAAATTATGGGCACACCGCGATTCTACGTAGAATTCTGATATGTTTGACCTTGATCAACGCTCTCTGACATTCGTTGTACATCTACGACGGTGAGCAGATATTTCTACCAGCGGCTAGTTTGTTATAATTACCCACCGGTTGATGAAACGTAAGTCTTTCTCAGCGTTGTTCGAGTCAGCCACCTCGCTTCAGCCCGCGGGGGACAGACTCGCGTGTCTGCTAAATCTGCTGCTTGGTGGCTGGACAGCGTTCCTCACTAACGAGCCGACATCTTATCTGCTCCTGATCGCTCGCTATTATCAAGAGTAGATAATAACACACACGTACGTGTGCTATTATCTACTCCTGCTATTATGTAGTCACAAGTCGTCGCAGTGACTCCTTCCTTCTCTCGTGACCGGGCACGCGCACGCATGCATGCAGGCACGCACGCACGCACGCACGCACGCACGCAGCACGCACGCACGCACGCACGCACGCACGCACGCACGCAGGCGCGGTGAGCTGTTATAGACCGGCCGGTTGCGAGTCACGGAAATATCACAGATAGATACATTTGTATGATTTCTATAGAGTCACCTCTCTCGTTCAGGCTGCGGCACCACTTGCTCCCGCACGCACGCACGCACGCACGCACGCACGCACGCACGCACGCTGGGGCCCGCCACGTAGCAGACTCTGTTGACTTTCCGGAGCTGCCACTATGATATTCACTGCCGGAGCCGTAAGCTTATGTGTCTATACGGTCATAAGCTGAGAGCGGATGTGTTTGTGTGACGTCATGAGACGTAAACTACGATCTTCTGCCACCCAGAAACCCAGCACACCTATTACCCAGTCACACACACACTGGCCACCCAGTCAGCAACACTGACTATAGTATCAACCTTCTTTATGTGCTCTTGATAGTATCACTCGGTCATCCACACACATCACCCGGTCACCCACACACATCACCCGGTCAGCCACACACATCACCCGGTCACCCACACATATCACCCGGTCATGCACAAGCAAAAGCAGACACCACACGCTAGATTCCTCTTCACCCGATATAGAGACCAAGACGGAGGTGAACCTCGGATGAGTAGCGAAACATCGCTCACTGTCATCGGGTGGTCGCACGCGAACGAAAACTCACCGAGCGAATTCGTAAGCGAATCTCCCGCATGAACATCCCCTCCCTTCCTCCCACCACTCCGTCCCTAATATGTCACTCCCTTCCTCCCTCCCTCCTTCCCTCCCTCCCTCCCTCCCTCCCTCTCTCCCTTTCTCTCTCCCTCCCTCCCTCCCTCCCTCGCAATCTCCCTACTCTCTCTCCCTCCCTCCCTCCCTCCCTCGCTCTCTCCCTCCCTCCCTCCCTCTCTCTCTCCCTCCTTCCCTCCCTCTCTCTCTCCCTCTCTCTCTCCCTCCTTCCCTCCCTCCCTCGCAATCTCCCTATGTCTCTCCCTTCTTCCCTCCATCCCGCCCTCCCTCTCTTCACGCGCGCACTTTTACTTTTACCCGAGTTTCCACCACTACTAGCATGCGGCCAGAGCTCCCCGCGCTAGGCAACCCCACCCCACCCCTACCACCCCACAACCAACCACCCCACCCCCACCACCCCACCACCCCACCACCAACCACCCCACCCCCACCACCCCCGCCCAACCCCCGGAACATCGCTGGTCAGTCATCGGCATGCGTGTTCGCATGCAAGCACGCGCGAATGTAAAGCTGCCGTCGCAATTACCATCGTTTTTAATTACCATCATTTTTAATTAGGCGAAGACGAGTGATCGTACGCGACGCGGGAGAGAGAGAGAGAGGAGGAAAACT
>NW_014582534.1:0-642 GCF_000485595.1 Priapulus caudatus
GGGCAGGAATACATTTCAACCAACTGATTTTATTTATTATTTTTTAAATTGTCTTGTAGGCAATGTATTTAGGTGTCTTAACAAAGCCACCTAAATACTGATTTATGTTTGTTTTTTGAGCCAATATTTTGATGTTTTTCGCTTTATAGGGGGAAGGAATGCGCTGGCTGCAATGGATGCACCTTGTTCCTTCACGCTAAATGAGCGTTGCCTATGTTGGGTGATGTATATTATGGAGAATATCTTATGAAAATATTTACAGCTCGTTCACTCTTTGTCGCGTTATTCATTGCCTTGGCTTCTGTGACAGCATCTGCGGGACAAGCTCCAGTTGATACATCAGATGATAGTCCTGCTGCACAGGAAATTGTGGCACCTGATGAAGTGAAGGGCACTGCGGCAAAGCCTGAAGAAGACAAAGACACTGCGACTAAGCCGGAAGAAGAAAAGGATACTGCGGCTAAGCTCAGTATCCTTTTCTTCTTCAGGCTTAGCCGTAGTGTCTTTGTCTTCTTCGGGCTTAGTCGCGGTATCCTTGTCTTCTTCAGGCTTAGCCGTAGTGTCTTTGTCTTCTTCGGGCTTAGTCCTCAATATCCTTTTCTTCTTCAGGTGTCTTTGTCTTCTTCAGGCTTAGTCCTGCGG
>NW_014582534.1:1642-7619 GCF_000485595.1 Priapulus caudatus
AAACCCTTGGTTTGCTGCTTTGGTTGCGCCCATGAAACAAGGATTTCATACAGCCGCCATGTATATGAACTTTGGAAGTTAACGGCTTTTGTTAAGGGGTAACTACTGAATTTCTCCCGTAGTCCGATCAGGTGAGGGGTAATGCTCTTTGCAAAGGAGCAACTTATCTTTCCTTCATCGTCTTTGTATTCGGCTGAATCCATAATGTTTAGCTGATACCGCCCTGGTTTACCTTTCTCCCTATCTGCAGTAATGACGCGGTTCATTAGTGCATCAACCGCGTGTGACAGATCACGGTAGGCTACGTTGGTCGGCACGTTGTACGTCTTCGCATACTCCACGGCGGAAAGCTCTAGTTCTGGCTGGTTATCAGTGCGGAGAGGGTGCAGTTTGCTGATCAGGGCTTCCATACAGCGCTTTTCGGTAATGGATAACCTGTAGTAAGCGCGGCTTAGTGCATGGCTCTTGGTGACGGTGTTATCTGCCAGATCGTGCCGGGGGTTTGCATCTGCCGCTGTGTTGGCGTTTTTGGTTTTTGCTTGCTGGTTCTCCTGTGAGCGGCGAATACTGCTAAGCATTTGCTCTAGGTCATTCATTATGGCAACCCCAAAGGAAATAGTTGGAGTTTACCACTCTCCCTAATTAAAGGGAATGCTATACACAAACATTCCCTTTAACCATCAAAACATTCTTTTTAAACCATCAAACCATTCTCTTTAACCATCAAACCATTCTCTTTAAACCTATAACTTAATGATTTTAAAAGTGAAATGAGGCCTAGAAACAAGAAGAAACAATAGAAACAGGGAGAGGGGTGCGTATTCTGGGGTATAGGGTCGCCCTAAGCCTTGTTTTAATTGGGTTCAGGCTAGCGCCTAAATAGGGGTTTGTACCAAACAGTGTTTAGGTTAAAAGATAAATATTTACCTTTTATGTTGCCTATCATCCCACACGCGTAAAATTTCTATGTGGTCGCCGTTCACACGGTATATATACGAAAACGGTGTTTTCGGTATTACTAATTTTCTAGCGTCTTCATCAGGGTAGGGTTTCCCAATGTAGGGATTATCCGCCAGTAGATTTTCTATGAATTTATACTTTTTTAGGGCTTCGTTTACTCCTTCTGGAAAAACGGCGGTGTAGTACTCATGAAACCATAAAAGGTCATTTTGTGTGCTTTCAAGATAGACTATTTTCATTTATTGGCAGTCGTTAGAAAAACATCAGGTTTCGGACGCGCTAATTCGTTCTCTGAGCCTAAAGAAGCAAACCATTCCCCCATGGCTTCACTTGAAACAAAAACGCCTTTATTGGCTTCTTCAAGTGCCTTTTTCACGGCTGCCTTTTCAGCCTCTTTTGACTCAAAATAGTTTTTTATCAACTGGTTTACAAGGAAAGCGGTAGACCGCTCATGGTGTTTCGCTTCTTCTTCTAGTTTTGTTTTTACTTCGGAGTCCATACGGAAAGTAAAAGAGACTGTAGACATATCGTTTCTACCCTTTTGATTAAAATGTAAGTGACCATAAGTAATTGTAAGATAATTGTGAAAAAACGCAAACTTCACCCCTGAAAAGCGCGAAAGCCAATACGGCGGATTTGTTTATTGTCAGTGCTTTTTTGACGTTAACCTTTTGCGGGCTTGCTCATAGCTTTCGCCAGGTCGTGCATTTTTTTCAAGGAAAGACTTCGTAACATGCGGTCTATCTGTCACCCCCTTTGAGCTAAAAGTGAAAACAATGTGTGTGATTTTTCTGCCTCTCTTTTTTTGACCGTAGGACATCGTTAAATCAGACTTTTTGCTGTTTATATCACTTTTAGCGGGTTCCAGTACCCGAGCTTTAAAGTCTTTCATCTGGGGGTACATGCCCGTAATGCCTAACGAGTCCTTCAACTTACCCAGCTCTATTTCGACCGTACCAACAGCACCCCACTGTTTAAGCATCTCGTATATGCGTATACCGTATTTGCTTTTCATTTCTGATATGGCACTTAAACGGTAACGAGTGAATTGACTCTCTAAAAGCGAAATAAACGGAATAATGTCTTCAGAAAATTTTATAGAATAATCTCCCTTTAGCATCTTTCCTTTAGAGCTAATCCATCGCGTGTCATAGACACCGGCATCGGTTTTATACCGAATACTCCGATCGTAGAGCTTGTCGATTACTGACCTCAACTCCCTAGACGCTTGCCCCGTACTTAAACCAAATAAAGCTGCAAACTCAGCCGTACTTACGGTGAAAGAATCTGATGTCGTTATCGTTTGCCCTTTTTTTATTTGAGCGATACACACGAGCAAAAGACGTTGTTCATTTAGAGACAATCGATAAGCAGCATCAACAATCGAGTTAGATTTTACAACTGTTACATATTTCATAAAAGGACACTGTATATAAAAGCCCTTTTAAGGTCAATAATATATTAAGCCCCCTCATTGCGCTCATTCCGTCCCTTTGTCGCGCTCATTTTGTCCCTTTATCGCGCTCATTCCGTCCCTTTGTCGCGCTCATTTTGTCCCTTTATAGTCTTTTAAGCTATTGATATATAATATAAAAAAGAGGCCTAAATAGTTAAATAGTTAAATAGTAAATAGGAGTATTAAGAAAAATGCTATTGGTGGGAGCATTAGCTAACCGTCAATTAGTCCTAAGTTAAGAATTAACTATTTGTATATAAAGGTTTTTTAAGCTCCTTAATAGGTAATAGAATAATAGATAATTAAGCGCCTTTGGCTGAATGTTGTGGAGACAGGAATGCAATCAAAGAGCAGATACAGGCGTGTCTACAATAAATGGTCGTTTAGATTGAGCAAGGGCAAGTTATGGGCTATCTTTTTTCAGAAATATATGGCTCAATACGGCTCATTTTATGGCTATTTACGGTTCCTCATGCTGACCGATACCCCACAGATCACTCCTGAAATCCTGAATTTGATTGCTGAAATTGATGAGTTCAAAGGCGGTTGGAAGGCTTACCGCAACCTTGCACCTGAACGGCTGGATGTATTACGCCGGGTAGCGACCGTGGAAAGCGTGGCTTCGTCAACGCGTATCGAGGGTGTGAAGTTATCCAACCAGGAAGTGGCAAAACTGCTGAGTAATCTGGAACAAAAGAAATTCACTACCCGTGATGAGCAAGAGGTAGCAGGCTATGCGGAAGTGATGGAAAGGGTATTTGGTGCCTGGAACAGCATTCCATTGGACGAAAACCATATAAAACAACTGCACAGCTACTTGCTAAAACACAGCTCGAAAGATGAGCGCCACAGAGGGGCCTACAAAACCTTATCCAACAGCGTGGCTGCCTTTGCGCCGGATGGTACAGAGATCGGAATTATTTTCGAGACAACGACACCGTTTGACACACCGCAGGAAATGCAGGCACTGGTAGCGTGGACAGAGCGCCGATTTACTGATCAGTCACTGCACCCGCTGTTAATCATCGCCGTTTTTGTCGTGCGCTTTCTGGCGATCCATCCGTTTCAGGATGGCAACGGGCGTTTATCGCGTATTTTGACCATGCTGTTATTGCTGAAGGCTGGCTATGTGTATGTACCGTATAGCTCGATGGAGAGTGTCATTGAACTAAACAAGGAAGGTTATTACCTGGCATTACGTCGCACACAGGGCACGCTGAAACAAGATGATCCGGACTGGAATCCGTGGCTAAATTTTTTCCTGCACACCCTGAAAAAACAGAAAGATAATCTACTCAGGAAGGTCGAGCGTGAACGGTATTTCCTGCAGGCGATGCCGCAATTAGCTGCCGATATTTTGGAGCTGGTAAAGGAAAACGAACGCATTACCACCAGTGAAATCATGCTGGCAACACTGGCAAAACGTGCAACGATTAAAAGACGTTTGCAGGAACTGGTGAACAGTAATTTATTGAAACAACAGGGACAGGGAAAAGGGACTTTTTACACTTTGCCTTGATCTGATTTTTCACCCACCACTAAGACCTATCCCAAACCGGTTACCGGGCATTTCCAAAATGCCCAATTTTAGTTCGCATCAAAAAAATGGATGATTTTCGCGTCGACTGCTCTCGATGCTTTTTGTTGTACTATTTGCAAAAAAAGGCCCCGTCTTTCTGAGAGAAACTAGATTACTTTTCCCTTTTTTTCCTTTTTATAGTTTTTAAAACCTTTTTAGGCAGGCTGTGAGCCTTTATCTATAAGGCTCACAGCCCATTAACTCTACCTTTTTTCCGGTCTAACTCTACCTTTTTTCCGGTCTATTCTACCCTTATATTTAATGGTTGAATAAACCGTATTTATCACATAACCTATCATTAAATATGAGGGTAGATTATGCGAGTTACTGAACCTAGCACGTTAGACAATAAACAAGTCAGTATGGCCAATGAATTAGTGAGGGCAGCTCATGGCTTGTCGCTGCAAGAAAAGAGACTGCTGATGCTTGCCGTCTCTAAACTGGATAGCTCCAAACCTGCACTTCCTGACAACATGGTATTAACCGTTAGTGTTCTTGAAATGATTTCAGAGTTTGGCATTGATAGTAAATCTGCCTACAAGGTTGCTCGTGAAGCCACCGAGAAACTAATGAACAGATACATTAGGTTTCATCATGTTGAAAACGGGAAGACTGTTGAAACGCGTATGCAGTGGGTTGGACAAGCCGATTACAAAGAGACTGAGGGATTAATAACGCTCCATTTTTGGTACAAATTGGCTCCCATGCTCTTTGCTTTAGAGCAGCAGTTTACCAGTTACAAGCTAAGCAGAGCGGGTGCTTTGCAGTCAAAATACTCATGGCGATTGTTCGAATTAATCATGCAGTTTAAAACGACAGGCTACCTAATAATTTCTCTTGATAAGTTCAACCTTTCTATGGAGACACCGACATCATATCTGCACGATTTTGGATTAATACGAACAAAGGTACTTGAAAAATCAATTAATGAAATCAGAAAAAAGGACGGCCTTAATATTACGTGGAAGCCCATAAAAACAGGTCGGAGAGTTACCGCATTAGAGTTCAAATTTCCTATTGAACAACAACAGGGGTTATTCCCCATTGATAAGGCTTTCATTGATAAACATGCGAGACCTGGCGAAAGCTATGAGCAAGCCGGAAAGCGTCTGAAGGAGGAAAACAAGAACCTGATTAAATAAGCAGTAGCGTCCAGCTAAAACGATCGTTTAAACCAGACACTTTTAACCGATTATTTACCGTTTTTTCTGGACACAATACGACCCGTTTAATGTATCAATAGGGTTTTACTGGACACCGTTTAAAACCAGCCCCTTTTTGAGCCAGCAGGCGGCGGCGCTTGGCATCGGGCATGGCGGGAAATCACCGCGCCCAAGGAACACCGCAATCCATAAAAGCACTGAGCGTGTTGGCGGGGGGCATGTGGCTTCGGGCGTGGCGTGTGTGGGGTGTTATTTTGTGGAATAGTCTGTTTTGGGGCGGTTAAAAATGGGTCACCTTGCGCTTGAAAGCTGGGGGAGTGAAGAAGGAAGAGAGCGAGGAACGCAGCAGAGGAGAGAGGAGGAGCGGCGCAGAGCCTTTAAGAGCTAAACAAAAATAGTATGAGGTCTCTTTAAGGTTTAGCGCCTGTGACGACGAAAGACGAAGCGGAGAGACGACCGAACGGACGACTGAGCGGACACAGCTTTTAGGCGTCAAGGTGCGCCTATTTTTGAACGCGGAAAACAGTCTATGGAGCAAAATGACACCCCACGCGAGGGATGCCCCCCGCCAGCACGCGCCTCAAAATCTCCCCCGATAGCCTAAAAACATCACCTTGGGCGCGGTGATTTCGGGAAGCGCCGCCGCCTGCTGGCATCTGCCGCGTTCTATGATCAATGCACTAAGACCTAGCAGGACTTTTTCCGTTATTATTTACGATTGAATTCAGCCGACGCGTACGCGGTCGGCTGGAATGATTTGTTAGGTGCTTTTATAGTAATAAATTATATTACTTTTTGATTTTTCTATCTTTTAAAGCA
>NW_014582535.1:0-451 GCF_000485595.1 Priapulus caudatus
GTGTGTGTGTGTGTGTGTGTGTGTGTGTGTGTGTGTGTGTTTGTGTGTGTGTGTGTGTGTGCGTGAGCGTGCGGGCGTGTACGCGCACGTGTGTGTGTGAGTGCGTGAGCGTCCGTGCGTGTACGCGCACGTGTCTGTGTGAGTGCGTGAGCGTCCGTGCGTGTACGCGCACGTGTCTGTGTGAGTGCGTGAGCGTGCGGGCGTGTACGCGCACGTGTGTGTGTGTGAGTGCGTGAGCGTGCGGGCGTGTACGCGCACGTGTGTGTGTTAGTGCGTGAGCGTGCGTGCGTGTACGTGCACGTGTGTGAAAGTGAAACTGCGGGCGTGTACGCGCACGTGTGTGTGTGAGCGTGCGTTCGTGTTCGTGTTTGTGGCTACACGCGTGCGGGCGTGTACGCGCACGTGTGTGTGTGTGTGTGTGTGTGTGTGTGTGTGTGTGTGTGTGTAGTGT
>NW_014582535.1:5085-5325 GCF_000485595.1 Priapulus caudatus
GCATGTGTGTGTGTGTGTGTGTGTGTGAGCGTGCGTGCGTGTGTGCGCACGTGTGTGTGTGAGTGTGTGAGCGTGCGCGCGTGTACCGCACGTGTGTTTGTGACTACACGCGTGCGGGCGTGTACGTGCACGTGTGTGTGTGTGTGTGCGCGTGTGTGTGTGTGCGTGTGTGTGTGTGTGTGTGTGTGTGTGTGTGTGTGTGCGTGAGCGTGGCGGTCGTGCGCGCTAGTGTGTGTGTGT
>NW_014582535.1:6613-7619 GCF_000485595.1 Priapulus caudatus
GTCGTGCGTGTCGTGTGAATACTATCTCTCTCTCTCTCTCTCTCTCTCTCTCTATCTCTCTCTCACTCTCTCTCTCTGTCTCTCTCTCGCTCTCTCTCTCTGTGTGTATGTATCGCAGCCTCGCGCGTGCACCGTGTGTGATGATGACACTAGTACTGCAGCGACCGTTTCCGCGGGCTTATATGTGAAAGCGGTCGATCCACGCGCGTCCCACGCGGCAGGCGTGGGTCGCCGTCATCGACGTGCTGTGTACCGCTCGCCTTCACGGAACCGCCCCCGCCTCCCGCGACCTGTCATCCCTCTGTTGTTGTTGTTGTTGTTGTTGTTGTTGTTGTTGTTGTTGTTGTTGTTGTTGCTGTGCCTGTCGCTGAGATCGCTAATACCGCTGCGTCTCGTTTGTGTCTTGTATGCACTCATCGGATCACGGATAGTTTGGGACCCCGCAAATGTGTTTTCGCATATGTGCTGAACTAATCCGGGGCGCTACACTAGGCTTGGGCGCACTCGTCTGTCTATCTTACGGCTATTTATCTCCCGCCCTCCTATCTCTCCCTAGCGCGCCCTGCTTCCGCGCGCCCTTCTCATTCTCTCACTTTCCTCTCCCTCTCGCCCTCCCTCTTTCCTCCTTTTCTACGTCGTTCTCTTACGTCTCTGCCTCTCCTTCTCGTCCTCCCTCTTTCCTTCCTTTCCATGTCGTTCTTTCTCGTCTCTGCTTCTCTCTATCCCTACTTGTGCGTCCCTTCTTTTTAGCCTTCTCCACTTACTTAGATGCGCAAACCATCTCTAATATCATTGGTGTTTTGTGTGACTGCGTATTGAGTCGGATTCACTGAATCACATATAATGTAACAATGTAACCGCTCTGCGCGCACAATCAATTCCCTAAGTGATGGTCCCTATTCCCTATTCCCTAATTAACGGTCGATGACGTCAAGCCACGACGCCGCACCCACCTCTCATTCTTTCTTTTACCCACCCACACACACACACACTCTCTCTCTCTCTC
>NW_014582536.1:0-7619 GCF_000485595.1 Priapulus caudatus
TAAAACTCCGATCCATGACAAAGTCATTAACATACACATGGAGTTGCAGGATGTTGACGTCGAGGTATCGATGCAGTGGAATGATTCATATCAGGAAAATATATTTTGCTTTACTAACAATATTCCTCAACGTGATGGCGGTACGCATTTATCGGGATTTAGAACAGCCTTAACCCGTACGCTTAATCAATATATGGAAAGCGGGCAAACAGCGAAGAAAGACAAGGTTTCTACCGGTGGCGATGATGCCCGTGAAGGTCTTACTGCTGTACTATCAGTTAAAATACCAGACCCCAAGTTTTCTTCACAAACAAAAGATAAACTGGTGTCTTCCGAAATCAAAGGCATTGTCGAGTCAGCGGTTAGCGAGCATTTAAAGGATTACCTCCAAGAGAATCCGATTGAGGCTAAAATCATTACCTCGAAAATAATGGATGCAGCCAGGGCCCGCGAGGCCGCACGTAAGGCTCGAGAAATGACCCGCCGTAAGGGCGCGCTGGATATTGCAGGCTTGCCAGGCAAATTGGCTGACTGTCAGGAAAAGGATCCTTCTTTATCTGAAATTTATCTGGTGGAAGGGGACTCGGCGGGTGGTTCTGCTCACGCAGAGGCAGAAATCGCAGGACTCAGGCTATTCTGCCGCTGAACAGGTAAAATATGAATGTGAAAAAGCCCGCTTTGATAAGATGCTTGCAATCGCAGAAGTCGGGCACAATTGATAACAGCGCTTGTTGTGGGATTGTCGTGAAGGAATTTAATATCGATAAATTCACGCTTATCACATATCATGTATTCATGCGATGCGACGTCGATGTCGCCATATCCGACACATTGCTACTAACATTTTTTATCGGCAAATGCGCGAGGTTGGTTGACCGCGGCCATATCTATATTGCGCAACCAACCAGCTGTATAAGGTTAACAAAGGGTAAGCAAGGAACGATATGTTAAAGACGACAAAAGAACTGAATGCTTTATTTATTGCAGCTAGCGATGAAGCACTCAGTTTAACATCCTGGCTGATGGGTTGCACGCAGCTATTAAGCAGACCTTTGCGCTGGAAACTATGGGCAGTCATCAATTACAATTCTGCAATTCTCGGATGCGTTTACAAACAGAACATAAAGTGCTGGCATTGTTGCGGAGTTAATTGATTTACCGGTGCTCACAGAAGCTATCTTACACGATGAGAAGGCATGGCGAACGGCAGACAGTTTTATACAAGCACGTCTCAACGAAAAAAGTGAAACTTCTGCTTAACTATGGCATTGATATCATAGGTGACGATGATAAGCAATTCAGTAATGGCCTGAAATAAATAAACGCCTCCACGCAATCGTCAGTCAAGAACACAATAAGGCCGAATTTTCAAACGGCGCAGATTAACCAACATTTCGAAGTTTGTTGAGGCAGCGCAGCGTTGATATGTTTACAGAGCAATCAAGTTGTCACTCGTGGTGAGCGTAAACGAGGCAGTACAGCAGTTTAGTGAGTCTATGCCTGGTTGATGAAAGAAGCGCGTAACGGTATAATATCCAGCGATATAAAGGTCTTGGAGAATGAACCTAGATCAACTCTGGGAAACGACTATGGATCCCGCGAAATGCGACTCGCCTTTAAATGTCGCAGATTCAGATGGCAATAGCACCGACGAAGTATTTACGGGACATTGATGGGAGACAGGTACAACTGGAGACCAGGTAGAACCGAGGCGTCTCTTTATTGAATCGAATGCCCTGAATGTCAATAATCTAGACGTTTGATTTTATTAATCCATTGCTTAAAACTAAAAGCTTGCCCGAATTTAGCCAGATCAAGCCAGATCTCATTCGTCCGGCGATTGAAGAGATTATTGCTGATAACCGTAAATCTCTCGAGCAACTTATTGCACAGCCTAAACCAGATTGGGGGAATTTATTGGATCCTTTGGCTCTTATGGAAGATCGATTGAGCAAAGCCTGGTCACCTGTCAGGCATCTTAATTCGGTAAAGAGTAGTGATTCGTTGCGGGAAGCCTACAATGGCTGTCTGGCGCTGCTCAGCGAGTATTCAACCGAAATTAGCCAGAACCGAAAACTATATGAACGAGTAAAAGAAGTCGCCGATACTGAAGATTTTGCCGAACTAGACGCTGCTCAACAAAAAGCCGTTAAAGACTCTCTCAAACATTTCCGTCTCGGCGGTGTTGACCTCGAAGGGCAGGCTAGAGAACGGTATCAAATTATCAGCAAAAGATATGTTCGGACATCAGTCTAATTGAAAATAACCTTGCTTGTATGCAGCCAATCCTGCAATTATTGATTAGTGATGAATCAAAGTGGTCGCGTTTGCCAAATTTATGCGCTTTCCATGCTAAAGCAGCTCGCCGAACAAAAAAATCTACCCGCATTATCGTGTCACTCTGGACTGCCTTGTGTATATCGCGGTAATTACCTGAGTGGCGTCGTGATCGAGACTTGCGATCGACACGATATTCGAGGCTATATGTGACACGCTGCTTCAAGATGTCGGCTGTGACCAACAAAAAGTGGGATTAATCGTCCGCAGCAACATGGTCCAATCATTGTTGCTCAAAGACAGCGAAAAGGCCATTACTTGGGTTTAGAAACTATGCGATATTCGTTGCGAACTAAATGGCTAAGTTCAGTCGAAGAGGTCATCGCTTTCTTGAAGATTTAGCGAGAGCGATCAAAGAAAGCCGCCTATTGACGAGTTAGACAACGACAGACCATTTGCTGAATCCCTGATTTTGAAGGTGAATTACCAAGCTTGGGACTATCCTTATTACAGTGCGAAAAACTCAAACAACAAAAGTACCAGATTTCGACGGAAGACCTCACACCCTATTTTCTCTGATGAGCTGCGTAATTGTAATGTAGACTATTCCGATATCGTCAAAAACCTCTATGCGAATCGATATAGTTAGATGGTCAATGACATCGACCTTGGGATCCGAGTTGTGCGTTTTATCAGATCAGTAATGAAGCAGGGAGAGACGATTGGCCAGTTGTTTCTTCGTATCTCTGATGCCGGAGAAAACAAACGCGGTGGAGGCGTGATGGATGAGTGCTATAATTCGTTATCGTAATCGACGACTAAACTGCAGTTGCCCTGTTGCTTATCTGACCTGCAATTTTAACGCCACCGATTGCGATCAACCGGCACCTTTTCACCCACGGATGAAGTTAACTGACTCTATTTCACGAATTTTGGCCATTGCTTGGCATCACATGCTGACAAAAATTTACTGTCCCAGAGTTGTGCTGTATTAATGGCGTTTGAATGGGAATGCAGTCGAGCTACCAAGCAGTTATGGAAAGTTTGCCTGGGAAAAACGGGCGTTAGCAACTGTATTGCCAAGCACTATCAGCGCAGGTGAAACTCTTGTCTGGATGAGTTGTTCGACAAAATGACAGCGGCTTAAAAAATCTTCCAAAGCGCGCTGCAAACTGTGGCGGCCAGATAGAGTTTTTCATTGTTTTGATATAAAATTGGGCATTCAGCAAACTGACAACGTCTCACAGTAGCACAAATCAGCAAATTTTTATGATCGGGTTCCGAGTAACATAATTTCGGTAGTGTTAAAACCACCGAAAAAATCGCTTTCAAATGGTTCTCGCATATTTTTGCAGGGCGGCTATCCAGCAGGTCTACGTAGTTACAAATGGGCCGAGAAGTTTTGGTCTGGCTTGATCTTTTTCTGCTTTGGAAGAAGAGGTATGTTCAATGCCGAGTACGGGTAACAGTTCTCACTGTATATTTGGAAATGGTGGTTCACGTCAGCGATCCGCAACTCCGTTTTAAATGCCTTTCGGGTAGGGAACCAAATATAGACGCATTGTTTACGACATAATGGTATAAACAACCTAGATACTTATGATCAGGACAATTACGTTCGCGTCTAGTAGGCTTACTGTGGCGTTGCACAGGCTCAGATACCGGTCAAGTGCGAAGTGCCCAAACTATGTCGACCGACCAGCTTAGTCTATCTCTTCTATGCGCAAGCTGATTCTAAAGCAAGATTATCAGTCTACTCAGTTCAGGTAATAAACTTATTATCAAAGAGGTCGCGGGGTCCCTACGCTAAAGTTACTACGCAGACGCGTACGGTCGGTTGGGTGAAACGCTGGATATGGTAATCAAACCCCACATCCATATACTGTTAGAAGAGGTATCGAAAGAGAATTTATTGTAAAAGAAAGAGTTTGGAAAAGCTGCATAGCAGCTAAAGAATTCTAGATCAATACGAAAACGGATATGGCCGAAATGATTGAAAAAATCAATACTAAGTGGCAACAGGATAAGAACACTGCGCCGAATTAATGCGTTTCGCTAAGCAGGAAATCAAGAAGAAGTAGAGAAGGATAAAAACAAGCCAGCCCTGCCAGCGCTGTCATCTAAGATGGGCAAGGCTTATTGGCAATATATAGGATTAGCCAACTGCCTCACATTATTTTACCCTGCAGTTAACATGATTTGGTCGCGAAAGTTCACTGGAGCGCCAAAATCCAAGCGGAAATTTCACGGCAATCAAGTTTGTGGGTATGTTAGAGAAAGCTTGATTACGGAATAGTTGGATTAAAGAATAGTTGGATCCGATATGGCTTATTCTGGCTTACGTGAATTATTGAGCCAGCTCGAACATGATTGGCGACCTTAACGCATACAGGTCAAACGGAATAGACCCTTATCTGAAATTACTGATAATTTTCCGATCGTACCTTGCGTGCGACAAGGCACGGCGCTCATTATTCGAACAGGCAGGCGATAGCCAAAATCCCCTTATTAGTGCATAATTTGTTTGAACCGAACAACGCGTCGCCCTTGCCATGGGTGAAAGTCAAACGGAAGCTCTGCCGAGAAACTAGGTAAGGGGCTTACTGGCTTTTCTTAAAGAGCCAGAACACCGAGAAGGGTTAAAAGAAGCGTTAAAAACCCTACCGATATACGAAAAGTACTCGCATATTCGCAAAAGGTAGTTTAAAAAACCAAAATGCCATGAAGGATCATTAAGCTGACGATGTCCGATTTATCGATTTACCCATTCAGACTTGTGTGCCAGGAGAACGTGTGGTCCATGATCACTGGGTGTTTGTTGTAACGCGCGCCTTTTAAAAGTCCCCGAGATAACCTCCGGCATTTATCGTCAACAAAGTCCATAGCAGAAATAAGGTCATCATGCGCCTGGGTTTGCACACCGTGGTGGTCGCTCGACTATCGTGAATGCGCAGCAAGAAAGGTGACGAACCGTTTCGGTTTTCGTTGTACTCGGTTGCGACCCGGCCACTATTCTGGCCTGCGGTAACACGGTACCCGATTACTTTATCCGAATATGCTTTTGCTGGTTTGTTGCGGCAAAAAAACACGAGGTTGCCAATCTTGCTATCCGAATTATTCATACCGGCGCGGGCTGACAATTATCTCGAAGTTATATTTCCCTGTAGCCGAATGAGAAGAGGGACCATTTGGAGACCCACACTGGTTATTACAACGAAACTGACCAGTTGTGCCGCGTTATTCACCATTCGAAAGCCATGACCATGCGCCATTAACCCGATCTCTTTTTTACACAGCGACTTCATACGACGGCAGGGCCACCCGATGAGCCTTCCGTGTTGGCCTGGCCTGAACGAAGTCTCATTCCCATTTTGCAAAAGACAATACGCCGGAATAATCGATTTTATCTACCTGCGAAGGCTGCTCTACCGAGTCGCCGTGCCGTGCAGCATAACAAACATATCCTGGTCATGCTAAGGGAGTGATGATGGAGTCTGCGTCCTCTTTTGCGCACAGATTCATGTCACAAGTTTTGGTCATAGTGGTTGATGACGACACTCAAATCGCCGTAGTTGGGAGGATGTTATCTGGGCAATATCGACTCGTATGGATCCGGCCCGTACACACCACACTCATCGAGAATACCCCCATAAGATTATCTCGACTGCCTCACGCGTTTCGAGGCCTGGGCTCACAAAAAGTGGTATGGACGGCGACCCAATTACAAATGCCGGGTGAAACTACAGGGAATGGGTGAACCCATCGTCATGGATCTCTGGTGCTCGCGAAATTGAACGCGCCTATGGGAAGAATAGGCATTGACCTTAAATACAGAGTCTAGGTAGTGATTTAACCCAAAACTTGCACCGGCAGACAATTCGACGAAATTTAGTCAGGAAATCACCTGGGGTGTGATCATGCGAAACTAGTCATGGTGTAATTCAAAAAGGCGGGTCGGTAAAAGCACCGCTTGCTACAATCTAGCCATTATTACGCCCTCAGAGGGCAAGAAAGTCATACTTGCCATTGTTGATCCGCAAGTCATACCAGCCTCGAAATGGTTGCCGGCGCGTTAGGCACGCCGAAATTCAATTAAGGGATATCGATCTTCCAGAGGTAATTTTCGGACCCGCAGTGCGACCACTTGTTTATATCCGATACGCGGCAAGCGCGTTTATAGGCAAAGAGCCTGTCCGGCACTTTTGCGTGAAAGCACAAAGTATTATTATCCGGTTTTACCGTCACCCATCGATATGCGGGCAGCAATACCGTTTTATCCAGAGAGTTTTAGACAATGGTCCGGGTTTCAGACAGAATGTCGAGTAAGCGCTTATTGCAATGTCTGTCGGTGAGCAATACTAATGTTTACCACCAACTCGCACGCCGTTTTCTAGGAAAGGTACCAAAGCACGCTTTTATGCAGCGTCCTGCGCGAATCGGTCAGAACTACAACGAAGGCTTCGGAAACAGGTCTATAGGTATATTTGAACTCGCTCCATACTGGCGAAGCGTGATCGGCGATCAATGGGAGCAATTATTAAATGGTTGGTAGCAAACGTAGCTGCCAACGAACGCCTAGCGTAGCACTGACGATTTTCGAATTGAATTAATAGTTGCGTGGCATTGCTTTCGAGTGTCGCCAAATCAAACGCTGTTGCAGGCAGCAATCGGCGGCTAACGTGTTATTAGCCCGTCACGGTTGCAAAGCAGGGCAATGTGCCGATGTAAAAGTAAATGCACCGAGCGGTAAATACGATAACCGATGGACTTTCGATGCATTAACTGACGCAAGAACTAGCCAGGGTGTATGCTTTTGTTCGCACGGGCCAGGCCAACCAGTAACATGAGTATCGAAATCGTATCAGCCGTAATGCACACGCACAATAGTTAAAACTTGTTTTGAGTAGGGAGGCGGGTCCACAGACTCTGAGCTTTTTCAGCCGCCCGTTTGTTTGATAATTCCAGAGGCGTCTGCCTCCAGCAATATATTGCATTGTGCCAATTCATTGTATGGATGAAAACCTGATTCTGGTTTGCCGTAATGCCTGGTGGTCCAACCGCCTTTGAATCGACCGTTTGTTATCGACGTATATTCTGGTTGATTGCGACAGACCTGTTCGATAGAGGATTGAATGTCTAAATCACAACTCACACCGCTATTGGTGCCAATATTGAAATCGGCCAATTTACCGTCGAACAGATATGGCACAAGGGACCGAATAGAATGGCAATCATAGAGAATGGCGAGACCATTGCGTTGTTTAATGCGTTCTAGTTGCTCGGTTAAGGCATCGTGATATGGTTGATGAAATTGCCGTAGTCTTTGTGCAATTTCATCCTTG
>NW_014582537.1:0-991 GCF_000485595.1 Priapulus caudatus
CTCTCTCTCTCTCTCTCTCTCTCTCTCTCTCTCTCTCTCTCTCTCTCTCTCTCTCTCTCTCTCTCTCTCTCTCTCTCTCTCTCTCTCTCTCTCTCTCTCTCTCTCTCTCTCTCTCTCTCTCTCTCTCTCTCTCTCTCTTCCTCTCGTTCCCTCCCTCTCCCTGCACATTTCACACACATCTATTCAGCCACTCACTGTAATTCTGAGAAGCCCTTCAGCCACTCTGCGAGGGTGAAGAATCCCATTTGTTTGGCATCAAGCTTCCACGCTAGCACTAGCATCACAATCTGCAAGCAAAAATCATATACACATACACACACACACACACATCACATATTCTTGCATGCATGCACATGCAAAATTAAGGGATTCAATTAACTGACATTAATTTAATTATGCAAATAAATTATGCAAATACTGAAACGATGAAAATACAGGGACACACAATATAAATGTGGATGGCCGAAATTTTAGTTCGTCTAAATAACTTCACACTGTAGGTAATTAGAACACTATTTTATTTTTACTTATCTTTCATGATAATTTGTCTGAATGATTGGCAATAAGTGAAGAACTGACTAGTCATGAGCCATGCAGAGATATGGGAACGAGTATGATAGATAATTTACCGAAAATTATAATTAAACAATAATAAGCAAGTGTAAACCCAAGAATGACTTCTTTTCCATCTGGATAGTTTTTTGTTTGATAAGTAGACAACACCAGACATACAGTTATGCACCCCCAACAAAATGTTTGCGGATTTTTATGATTAAATTTTCATTATTACATTTTCCGGTTCGACACCAATGTCTTCACAGAACTTTTCCATGCCCTCCGGACCGATAACATCTTCATCTGCAGCTAAAAACATACGAACAAAATATAAAGATATTCAGTGGTAGACAAACCTAGTCTTAAAGGCATAAGACGACCATTGATAATGCAATTTTAACGAATGCTACAGTAACTGGCACCTTGTGTAGTTAAT
>NW_014582537.1:1739-2269 GCF_000485595.1 Priapulus caudatus
ATTAACTACACAAGGTGCCAGTTACTGTAGCATTCGTCAACTTTGCATAATCGATGGAAATATTATGCCTTTAACATATGGAAATATTCTTTATAATACCTACTACCATTACTAATGACTAATACCATGACCTAATAACTATTTCCATTCTTATGATCAACATTAGAATGATCTATGTGAGTCAATAATATATGTGTAAACAAGGGAACGGACTCGGCATGTGATAAGATAATTATCAGCATCAGACCGTACTGCGATACGAAAGCATGTTTATGTGCATGAATACAACAGCTCGTACGTACTTGCATACTCATGAAACCAAACAACGCATTGTTTTGATGAGTAATTGGAAGACGCGCTGTGATGGGACGCCAGCTTAGCCGACTTTCTAGAACTGTAAAGAAAAAGAAAAAACAATAACGATAATGCATTCAGCTCTCTCTTTCTCTCTCTTCATAGCACTCTCTCTCCTTTTCTCTCGCTCTATCTCTCTCTCTCTCTCTCTCTCTCTCTCTCTCTCTCTCTCTCTC
>NW_014582537.1:6791-7616 GCF_000485595.1 Priapulus caudatus
AGCATGGTTTTCGAGGTATCAAGTTTCGGCCGTCTACATGTTGTCCGTGACCTCGTCCTCCTCCCTGCCCAGTGTCCTGCGGCTGCAGTCTCAATTTGAAGTGCTTTGTCAGTTACTTGTCGTACTTTATCTATAAACTAGCTTTTGTTAGTGAATATAAGCGGCAAGCGTGTGATATTATTGTTGTACGCTGTTCACACAGACGTACAATATTATGTTATGTATTTAAATGCAAGATGAAAAGACTCACCATCTAAACTAAGACGCATCAAACGATCCAAAACACAACTAATGGATAAACCGGAAACTCCAAATGCGCAGGCGTCAGATCACTAACAACTTCTATGATTCGTCCTCTCAATTTCCGGTTGCGTTTCGCCAGAGAATTGACTCGCAACATACGACTCATACTCACTAAATTACCACGAATTCAATAGCCATACGTCACATAAAACTTTACCAGCAATTTAATAATAATACATCATTCAACATATTAATTTTCGAATCTATTTATGGGTTGATATTGTAAATATTGAGGGGAAAGGAGAGATAAGGAGGGAGGGAGTAATGCAGAGGGAGATGCGCACACGTACGCGCACGCACAGGCACGGACGCACATATGCACAGGCACGGACGCACATATGTCACATGTCATATGCACAGGCACGGACGCACATATGCACAGGCACGGACGCACATATGCACAGGCACGGACGCACATATGCACAGGCACGGACGCACATATGCACAGGCACGGACGCACATATATGCACAGGCACGGACGCACATATGCACAGGCACGGACGCACATATGCACAAGCACGC
>NW_014582538.1:0-1882 GCF_000485595.1 Priapulus caudatus
TGATCAATGAACGATATCAATGATCGATGAAAGATGTCAATGATCGATGAAAGATGTTGATGATCAATGATCGATGAAAGATGTTGATGATCAATGATCGATGAAAGATGTTGATGATCAATGATCAATGATCGATGAAAGATGTCAATGATCACTGATCGATGAAAGATATTGATGTAAGATGTTGATGATAGATAATTTTTTGAAGAATTAAAATGTTGACGATCATATCTTCGTGATCTTTGCTCACGCGGAGAACGTTTTTTTATCATTTTTATTCTGTTGAAACCCGTATCCGGACAACTACCACCTGGACAATTACCACTCGGACAACTGCCACCCGGACAACTACGCCCTAGGGTTAGGGTTAGGGTTAGGTTTGTCCTAGGTGGGTATTTGTCCTAGGGGGGTAGTTGTCCGGTGGCAGTTGTCCGGGGGGGTAGTTGTCCTAGAATCGTTGAAAACGTACCTCATTTCTTCGTGATCTTTGCTCAGGTGGAGAACGGCCGTTGTCCGTTGCCATTGTCACGGCAGTTGTCCGCTGGCAGTTGTCCGGGTGGCAGTTGTCCGGGGGGTAGTTGTCCGGGTGGTAGTTGTCCGGGTGGTAGTTGTCCGGGGGTAGTTGTCCTAGAATCATTGAAAACGTGATGTTGACGATCATTTCTTCGTGATCTTTGCTCAGGTGGAGAACGGCCAGCAGCAGCACTTCGACAATCTGTTTCGCGTCTGCGAGAGACTTGGCGTCGTCGAGGGAAGGTAGGCGCGTCGACGACGTTGACTGGCGTCCTGTCCTCAACGTAGACTGACGCCCCGTCCTTGACGTAGACTGACGCCCCGTCCTCGACGTAGACTGACGCCCTGTCCTCGACGTAGACTGGCGCCCCGTCCTCCACGTAGACTGGCTCCCCGTCCTCGGCGTTGACTGGCTCCCCGTCCTCGACGTAGACTGGCTTCCCGTCCTCGACGTAGACTGGCTCCCCGTCCGCGACGTAGACTGGTCCCCGTCTTCGACGTAGACTGCCGCCGCGTCCTCGACTCGCAGGAAGTCGGCTGGGAGAGTTGGGGATGGCGCGCCGGTCTGGCGTCGATCGAATTTCCGTGCGACCGAAGACGGGGCGTGGCCGCATGCAAAATTTCTCGAGTTCGGTTATAGTTACGAAGTTGTTCGGTGATCACCATGGCCACCTCGCGATGCGTCGTTGCAGCTAGCGCCAACTTATGGTGTGTTGTTGCAGCTAGCGCCCCCTCGTGGTACAGGGTCTCCAACCATTCCCCATTCTGCGGAACCATTACGATTTCTAGGCTTAATTTCCGCATTCCGCAGCGGCAAGGTTATATTCCGCATTTCAGTTGCACTGTGCAAAATTTGCACTGATTGTTTGCATTGTTTGCTTGGACACATTTTTTTTTTTCCAGCTGGTGCCTGAGCACTGGCCACACGCTGGTGCAGTGGAGATGCAGCAAGTTTATTAATAGCCTCAGTGCCCAAGTCGTTTCCTGGAAATACCAAATACACACTCATAAGGCGCATTCACATGGACGTTTTTGGCCCGAGCCTAATTAGCCCCACGCCAGATTTGGCTCGAGCCGAGCGTTCACACGGACGGTTTTTCGGGACGTGCCAATTTGCTCGGTCGTGCACTCTCTGCCATTACCTTAGCTTTGCACCACCCCCCTACCATCGCTCAGTGTTATAATGTGTTTCTATGCATTTTCAGACCTGCCAACCCTTACGATTTTTTCGTATTCCGTACGAATTCCATGATGTTTCTACGAATGTACGATCAAACTGAAAAACTTACGATTTTTTACTTTTTTTTACATTGTGAGCCGAGAAATATCTGGCGATTGTGGGCGCAGCCATATTGGATCACGCGTTCAC
>NW_014582538.1:2441-4032 GCF_000485595.1 Priapulus caudatus
CAGTGCTAGGTACACACCTGGGTCATGCAGGTACGCACAGGTAGGTACGCACCTGGGCATACAGGTACGCACCCGCGGCTGTGCAGGTATGCACACCTGGGCATACAGGTACGCACCCGCGACTGTGCAGGTATGCACACATGGGCATACAGGTACGCACCCGCGGCTGTGCAGGTATGCACACATGGGCATACAGGTACGCACCCGCGGCTGTGCAGGTATGCACACATGGGCATACAGGTACGCTTGGCTGCGCAGGTAGGTGTACGCACCTGGGTCATGCAGGTGTGCACAGGTAGGTATGCACCTGGGCCACACAGGTACGCATGGCTGCGCAGGTAGGTGTACGCACCTGGGTCATGCAGGTGTGCACAGGTAGGTACGCACCTGGGCCACACAGGTACGCATGGCTGCGCAATTAGGTGTACGCACCTGGGTCATGCAGGTGTGCACAGGTAGGTACGCACCTGGGCCACACAGGTACGCATGGCTGCGCAATTAGGTGTACGCACCTGGGTCATGCAGGTGTGCGCAGGTAGGTACGCACCTGGGCCACGCAGCTATGTGCGGCTGCGCAGGTAGGTGTACGCAGGTACGCACGCGCAGCCGTTCAGTTTTGCGAAACGCTCCCGGAAAATCTCCGAAAATCTCTTTTTGTTTGACGCGTCCGTTTCTTGGTTTCTGGATGCACCAGGCTGTCTGCCGTTCCTGCAAGTGCCGTGTCGACCAGAGCTTCTTAAACTGCTGAACGGTTCACCTAAGGGTAAATGAATTTATTTTTGGATGAATAAAAATGGGTGAAAAACGTGAGGAAATTTCGTCTCGCGGGCGAACGACGGTGAAATAGTTTAAGAAGCACTCGGTGTTGACGATTGACGGTGTGGACGGTGTTGACGATTGACGGGTTGACAGTGTTGACGATTGACGGGGTTGACGGTGTTGACGATTGACGGTGTTGACGGGGTTGACGATTGACAGGGTTGACGGTGTTGACGATTGACGGTGTTGACGATTGACGGTGTTCATGATTGACGGGGTTGACGATTTACACAAGTGTCTCACACAGAGTCTCTGTCGTTGACAGCATAGAGAGGTTGATGTCACACATCTCACTGGAGGATGTAGACACAGACGCATTACAGGAAGACGAGGCATTATGGCTTGTGCAGCACATAGCAAGGTGAGTGTGTGTGGGTGATGCAGCACATAGCAAGGTGAGTGAGTGTGTGGGTGGTGCAGCACATAGCAAGGTGAGTGAATGTGTGGCTGGTGCAGCACATAGCAAGGTGAGTGTGTGTGTGGGTGGTGCAGCACATAGCATGGTGAGTGTGTGTGTGGGTGGTGCAGCACATAGCATGGTGAGTGTGAGTGTGTGGCTGGTGCAGCACATAGCAAGGTGAGTGAGTGTGTGTGGGTGGTGCAGCACATAGCATGGTGAGTGAGTGTGTGAGTGGCTGGTGCAGCACATAGCAAGGTGAGTGTGAGTGTGTGGGTGGTGCAGCACATAGCAAGGTGAGTGAGTGTGTGTGGCTTGTGCAGCACATAGCAAGGTGAGTGAGTGTGTGTGGCTTGTGCAGCACATAGCAAGGTG
>NW_014582538.1:5030-5474 GCF_000485595.1 Priapulus caudatus
AGCATCCTCATCCCTGTAGCATCCTCACCCCTGCAGCATCCTCATCCCTGCAGCATCACTCATCCCTACAGCATCCTCCTCCCTGTAGCATGCTCACCCCTGCAGCATCCTCATCCCTGCAGCATCTTCATCCCTGTAGCATCCTCATCCCTGTAGCATCCTCACCCCTGCAGTATCCTCATCCCTGCAGCATCCTCATCCCTGTAGCTTCCTCACCCCTGCAGCATCATCATCCCTGCAGCATCCTCATCCCTGCAGCATCCTCATCCTCCCAGCATCACCATCCCCACAGCATCCTGATTGCTCCAGCATCGTCATTGCTGCAGCATCCTCATCCCTGCAGCATCCTCATCCCTGCAGCATCCCTCATCCCTATAGCATCCTTATCCCTGTAGCATCCTCATCCCCGCAGCATCCTCATCCCTGCAGCATCCCTCATCCCTA
>NW_014582539.1:0-354 GCF_000485595.1 Priapulus caudatus
TATATATATATATATATACCACTTAATTTTGTATTAATTTAACAACAAGGAATTAATTAATAAATATTTTATGAGCTTGCGCGGAAGAGGTCGTCGCTTCATTCGTTGCTATGCGCGTCGCATCGTCTGCTTGTTGCTATGCATATTTGCTGACGCGATGCACTTAACGTCCACTAAATTGCTGTGCGTATTTCCCTTCGTTAATTTTCGTCTGCGCGCGCGCTTGGTTCGTGAAAGGAATGCGCACATCACTTGATTCTTCTTTCTTTCTTTCTCTACTCTCCGCTCTCCCATTTCTTCTCCCCCTCTTTCTCTCTCTCTCTCTCTCTCTCTCTCTCTCTCTCTCTCTCTCTC
>NW_014582539.1:6005-7607 GCF_000485595.1 Priapulus caudatus
CTCTCTCTCTCTCTCTCTCTCTCTCTCTCTCTCTCTCTCTCTCTCTCTCTCTCTTTCCGTTTCCATCCCTCCCTTTCTTCCTCTCCCCCTCTCTCCTTCTGTCTGTATCGATGACGTTTTTAATGTTTCTTACCTTATTTCAGGTTAATTCTTTGACACGTAGTCTACATTTCTCCTCCTGCTCCCTTCTCTCTCCTCTCCTCCTCCTCGCTCCTCTCCTCCTCCTCCTCCTCTCCTCTCTCCTCCTCCCTCCACGGCACGGTTATGCACGTCAATACGGTGCATTGCACGATATAATTAAATAAACAAATAAATAAATAAATAAATAAACAAATTAGCGTATATGCCCATATATATAAATGATTATATATATACATCGTAATACATATAATCGTAGCAACGGGTTTCCTGAATCATTGTGTTAATGGCTTATATGGCGCTATACGGCTATATCAGGTTATATGGGGCGTTATATATATTTAGTGCGGCTGCTCTGGTTAGTGCAGCCATGTGGTTGATGCAAGAGAGAAAGGAGAGGGAAAGAGAGGGAGAGTGAGAGAAGGCGAGGGCGTGAGAGAAAGAGAGAGAGAGAGAGAGAGAGAAAGAGAGAGAAGGCGAGGGCGTGAGAAAGAGAGAGAGACAGAGAGAGAGAGAGAGAAAGAGAGAGACAGACACAGAGAGAGAGAGAGAGGCGAGGGCGGTGAGAGAGAGAGAGACAGGAGACAGAGAGAGAGAGAGAGAGCGATGACCGAGAGAGGAGTAAGCGAGGGATGAGAGAGATGAGAGAGAGAGAGAGGAGAGAGAGAGAGAGAGAGAGAGAGAGAGAGAGATACAGAGAGAGAGAGAGACAGAGAAAGAGAAAGAGACAGAGAGAGAAGGCGAGGGCGTGAGAGAGAGAGAGAGAGAGAGAGAAAGAGAAAGGGAGAGAGGGAGAGGAGGGAGATAGAAGATAAGAGACGATGAGAGAGAGCGACGAGAGATAAGAGAGCCGGAGAGAGAGAGGCGAGAGAGAGAGAGAGAGAAGGGGAGAAAAAAAGCGTGTTTGTGTGCGCGGACCCAGCTGCAACCCTCTGCACTTCAGCTGTCATCGCTCGCCCTCTTCAGGCTTCCTTCCTTACTGCTGACTTACGACGTTACAGCATTAGCTAACAAACGCTCTGTGCGCCTCACTCATCGCTTTACTGCTCCCTCGCGTGAGAGATTTGCTGCGGAGTTGTCACGGAGGCTGTGCTCTCTCTCCTCATCCTTGTTATCCTCAGCTTCCGCAGCAGCATCTTTGTAGCATCATCATCCTTGTTTTCCTCAGCCTCTGCAGCAGCATCTTTGTAGCATCCTCATCCTTGTTTTCCTCAGCCTCTGCAGCAGCATCTTTGTAGCATCATCATCCTTGTTTTCCTCAGCTTCCGCTGCAGCATCTTTGTAGCATCCTCATCCTTGTTTTCCTCAGCCTCTGCAGCAGCATCTTTGTAGCATCATCATCCTTGTTTTCCTCAGCTTCCGCAGCAGCATCTTTGTCAAGGATGATGATGCTACAAAGATGCTGCTGCGGAAGCTGAGGAAAACAAGGATGAGGATGCTTTTTCCTCAGCCTCTGCAGCAGCA
>NW_014582540.1:0-7605 GCF_000485595.1 Priapulus caudatus
AACAGTAGGTTCCCTTCGTATCAGAGAGGGTATGTTTACACCAGACAGGTTCTAACGTAGCAGGGTATGTTCACACAAGTACGGTTCCCTTGTAGGCAGGGTATGTTTACACATAGGTTCCACATCGTAGCAGGATATGTTCACAACAGTAAGGTTCCGCCCATGGCAAGGGTAATGTCACTAGGCAGTAGGTTTCCCATCAAGGTATGTTCACACAGTAGGGTTCTTACCTACCCACTGGCAGTAATGTTCACAACAGTAGGCTTGCCCTCGTAGCGAGAGGTATGTTCAACCAGTAAGGTTTCCCCATGGCAGGTTAGTCACAAGCCATAGAGCGTTCCCCGCCATGACCAGGGGTATGTTCACGCACAAGTTACGGTCTTCCTCATTATCACGTGGTAAGGCTCACACGTAAAGGTTCATCCTGCCGCGCCATGCGGTATGTTCTCGCACGAACGGGTGTCAGGTTTCCACACGAGACCGCCACAATGATGGTTAATGCATCAACGCAGTATTGTTCTCCATGTCAGTGCAAGGTAATGTTCATCGTATGGGTAGGGTATGCTCACAGAGCGTAGGTTCCCTGCGCAATGCGGGTAAGGAATTGCCTCGGCATGTCAGCCGTAGATTCACTGAGACCGTGCGAGCACGGTAGGTGTTGCTCGCCTCGTAGGTTCCCCCCACATGACATGGGATAAGATCAGCGCAGTGACATGGTGACTTTGTGCCAGCTCTGTTCACATGGCCTATATACCCTCCAGATTGGTTAACCGGCAGCAGAGACGGCCGAGGTAGACGTCAGGTTCCAACACGTGGCAATACAGCATCACCACTAACACGCCCGTAACATGGCAGTGCTGCAGTTCGCTGTAGTTACACACAGCGCATTGTTTGCTTCCGTCTCATTACTTTGTATGGGCAGCCGAGACGTGGCTGGTCCCTGACTGTGGCCACTGGACAGCAATGAATGACAATGAATTGCAAGCGTAAGGCACTGTCGCGGATAGTATGGACGTTGTTCCGTTTTGTTGTCGCCGACAGCAGAGTCCAAGCTGCAAGACGGACTACTCATACCGAATGCATACCCTCGTCGACATGGACATCCATGAGCCGCAGTTCCACGGTGAACATACCCTGCCATGGGGGAACCTACCATGTAAATATACCCTGCCATGGGGGAACCTACTGTGTGAACATACCCTGCCATGGGGGAACCTACTGTGTGAACATACCCTGCCATGGGGGAACCTACTGTGTGAACATACCCTGCCATGGGGGAACCTACCGTGTCGTAGGCCCTCACGGGCACCTGGTAGACGTTGACGGTGTTGTAGTCGAGGGTGTTGGCCTCGACGCGCAGCGTGCCGGAGTAATCCTTGTTGTCGTCAGGTGTGAAGCGGAACTGATGATCGGCGTTCGTGTTCGTGATCGCGCCTGCAAGGTCGACACAGGTCAACGTCAGCAAGGTCGACACGGGTCAAGGTCAGCAAGGTCGATACAGGTCAAGGTCAGCAAGGTCGACACAGGTCAAGGTCAGCGAGGTCGACACAGGTCAAAGTCAGCGAGGTCGACACGGGTCAAGGTCAGCGAGGCCGACACAAGTCAAGGTCAGTGAGGTCGACACGGGTCAAGGTCAGTCAGCAAGGTCAGGGGTTGTCGATCGGACAGAAATGGCGTTTCGACACGACGACAGGACAGCCGTGCTCAGTCTCGCACAACGACAGATCGTCGGAAAAAACGTCCGATTAAGAGCTAGGTTAAAGTTCATCGTTCAAGGTTAGAAGAAGCGGGCTTGTCCCGGCTACGTTGCCGCGTGGGGGCGCCACCACTCACCGTACAGCTCGGGAAACTCGACGTTGCCGCGCGCGTCGACGGACAGCTGCAAGACAGCATCCCGCAGCGGCACGTTCTCCTCGAGCGCGATTGGCTGCGCGGGCGTGTCGATCCAGACGGGCGGCAGCTTGCCTCCCGTGGGGTCGTAGACGGAGATCGTGACTTCACAGTAGCCTGGCGCGGTCGGACGGTCGGCCGGACCTTGGTCGGTCGCCTGCACAGCGATCTGCTGCGTCTGTGCCTGCGTGATGCGCAAACGTTGAATCTCAGCGATGTAAGTAATACATATAATACTTTCAGTTTGTGTTAAATTATTATAACGGTTTGTTTGCTACGCATGCAAGACTTGTTTTCATGTAATCAAGTTAATGTTTAACGCTTGGCATATTTTTCTTTGTAATTTCAGTTAAAACCACACAACCACAATAGAGAATAAAGAACGAATGTAAATAAGACCATGTGTCATGACTTCAGGTGCGCGTATTTCTCGCTGAATCTTTTTTTTTAAATCGACAACACTCAGACAACGTAACCGGAAGGCTACAGGCAAGAGGAAAGATGATACTGGTAGATAGGAAGGCAGGTTAGGTGAGTACATTAGGTAATACGTAGGTTAGCCGTATATACTGGGATGGTGGGTAGGTAGGAGGGTAGGTAGGTAGGCTAGGTAGGGTAGGTAGGGTAGGGGTAGGGTGTAGGTAGGTAGGTAGGTGGTGGAGGTAGGTAGGTAGGTTAGCGTGTAGGTAGGTAGGTAGTAGGTTAGCGTAGGTAGGTAGGGAGGTAGCGGTTAGGTAGGTAGGTGGTAGCGCTAGGTAGGTAAGTAGGTAGGTTAGGTAGGTAGGTAGGTAGGTAGGTAGGTATGGTAGGGTACGGTAGAGTAGATAGGTAGGTAGGTTAGGCTAGGTAGGTAGGTAGGTATGGGTATAGGCAGGTGGCAGATTCAAGGCCACTTGGTTGCCCTAAGCACTTGTACAATCTTGGCTTGCCCTCTCCTCTTCCAGCACTGCACCCAGGTCATTTTAGATTGTACCTGTTGACCAGAATACGATGCAGCGTTGCAGTAGGTACAAAAATTTATTGTCTAGGATTTCACAGCGAGGGTGTTGCTGATAAACAGCGGGGGGTATGGGGTCCTCCCTCAGAAATGCTTTATAAAGATGTAGATCGCAGGAGATGGTTATTTGATGGCAATTTTGAGCGTACATGCATTACACCTTCATTCCTGACTACGAGTCAATCTAATTTCGTGTTTTTTTTTACACGTTTCAGATTGTGAGAAAGACCTGCTCTGTTGTGCAGTTGGTGACCATTAATGCTTAAAAATTATTCTTAAGGCAATTTCAACATTGGAAAAAGCCACTTCTCTAGTTTGTCTTCTAGTGTTTGTAAAGTTCATGGTGAGATGAAAGATGTTTTTTTTTGCTTTTAAACTTATAAGAACATCATGAATGCGAACTGCTGAAGCTCTGCGTAGACAAACGTTAGTTGTTTCAGTGTATCGCTGGATAAGCATCAATGGGTGGTCGCCAAAGTCTTTTGCATACCTTTCCCTTTCATTTGATAATTGGGAATTAGCCACCTTGTTGGGTGGCATTTAGGGGCCCCTTGTATTGTATTGCTATTGTTGGGGGCCCTTTGTGCGTAACACCTGCGGAAGTTAACAAATCTTTTATTCGTTTTTTTTTCTTTCACCTTTTCCCAACTTTGTGGTGCCCCTTTGGCCCGTGGTGCCCTAAGCACGTGCTTCTAATCTGTCTAAATTGGTTAATCCGGCCACTGGGTATATGGTAGCGTAGGTAGGCGGGTAGTCAGGTATGTTAGCTAGGTAGGTAGGTAAGTACGTTAAGTAAGTAGGTAGGTAGGTAGGTAGGTTAGAATGACACAGATGTTTTATTGTGTTTTACGCACACTTACCGGGACTGTGATAAAGGATTCCTTCAGAATGACATCTCCATTGTTCTCGTCCACTCTAAAATACTATCGCGACTCACTGTTAAATTGAGCATTTTCACAAGGTAGGGATGAGTGTGGTAAGAGTTTTTAAGCCCTCCTTGAACAATCCAGAATTTGTCTCAACTCATTGAGCATTTACTTTAAAACTAACTACGGGAACCGGGACATATGACTTTAGACCATGAAATAAATATCACGAGCGGGCTGACATTGAATGCAATCCCCAGATGAAACATGCTGACGTTTGGGCCAACGTTGGGCCCAACGGCTGTCTTCACAGCCGATGCCAACTGTTGGGGCCACCGTTGGCTGCCCAACGTTGGCCCAACGCGATTTTTTGCTCGTTGGGTGGACGTTGGCCCAACGTTGGCCAACGTCATATTGCCAACGTTGGCCCAACGTTCATACTGCCACGTTGGCCCAACGTCAATTGTCAACTTGCCCAACGTCATATTGCCAACGTTGGCCAACGTCATATTGCAACGTTGGCCCAACGATCATACTCGCCAACGGTGCCCAACGTCATATTGTCAAACGTTGGCCCAACGTCAATTGCCACGTTGGCCCAACGTATATTGTCAACGTGGCCCAACGTCATATTGCCCACGTTGGCCAACGTCATATTAGCCACGTTGGACCCAACGACACTTTTGCCAACGTTGGCCAAACGGCTTTTTGCTCAGGTGTGCCAACGTTTTAGTTTCCCCTCAAACACTCTCTCTTTTGGTTTCTCATCCTCTCTCTCATCTCTCTCTCACACACACACCACACACGCGCTGCGCGCCGCACACGCTCTCCTCTCTCTCTCTCTCTCTCTGACCACATACACACTCCCCCCCCCTCCCCCACACAACCCACACCCACACCCCCCCCCTCACCCTCTCTCTCACACACACACGACGCCACAACAGCAATACACCGCACACCTTCTCTCTCCCTCTCTTCTCTCTCTCTCTCTCTCCGTCCCACACACAACACAAACACGCACGCCCCTCTCTCTCTCCACTGCGCATTACACACGCGCGCACCTCTCTCTCTCTCTCTCTTTCTCTCTCTCTCTCTCTCTCTCTCTTCTCTCTCTCTCTCTCTGACACATACACACTCCCTCTCTGGTTCTCTCTCTCTCTCTGTCTCACACGCACACAACACAACACAACAACACCTCTCTCTCATCTCTCTCATCTCTCTCTCTCTCTCTGAACACATCACTTCCCTCTTACTGTTTAAACACTGAAATTTTAGGTTTAAGGGAATAACAATAACACCAAAATGTTGTTGTGTCCAAATAAAAATTCATCTAATAGAGATAAAAGATTCAAAATAACATTTAACTTCAATATAAATAACTAAAATAAACAAATAAATAAATATAATAAACCGCGGAATAAAATTTAAATTAAACCACATGACAATAATACAAATAACTAACACAATTTAAATACCCGTGGAATAAAAATAAAATTAATACCCACATGACAATAATACAAATTAAAGGTTTAGCTAAATCATTTAAATCGATCGAAAGCGCTCACTCGAACATATGTAGAGCCCACAGTAAATAAAACAAATAATAAATAAATAACCAGTCCGAACAAAGGTTAATTAAAAACCCACATGACAATAATACAAATTAAGTTTAGATAAATCATTTAAATCGATCGATAAACGTGTCACTACGAATCATATTGTTAGCGCACGGCTGCCGTTCTCTCCCTTCGTCGAGGTCGATCAGCCTCCAGCCCGTCATCACCGTCTGGACCACACGAGCTCGTTTCGTGCCGCGAGCCGCGAGCTCGTAGCCGACAGCTGGAACACGGGGCCGTGGGTTGGTTCACGTCCAGGCATGGGTGATCGTGAACGTGCACTGTGGCCAGCCAGGGGGGGATTCGCCGTGCTCGCGTTCGGAAGGATCGCCTCCGGCCGTCACCTGGCGAGAACAAGCGGAACGTGCATCGCTGTTCCGCTGCCACTGCTGCTGCTTGTTGTCGCGAGAACTGCCATCGCGCCGGCAAAACGTACAGCAACCGCTGTCCCCAACGCAGACCATATTATATATGTGCTATGTATATATATATATATATTATAATATATATATATATATGCTACTATATATTCATATTATGATATGTATTTATATATTAGTATATATATATATATTTGATTCTAGTTCAGATAGTTCTACAAAACTTTGTATGCCCCGTCAAATATGAGATATTTATTTTATATATATATATATATTATATATACATATACACATATATTATATTATATTATATATATATATATATTAATCAGGAGTAATTAATAAGTTGTGATTTTTTACTTCCTGAAATTACACACACACACACATACTACACACACACACACACGCGCGCTGCGCTGCGCACGCACGCACCACACATATGACATATATAAAATAATAAATTTATAATTTTAGAGGAATCACCATATACACATGTGGCATGGATATAGCTACACACAGCAGACACACACAGGTAACTACGTAACCGATATACATCGTTAGCATGGCGACACTTACGGTCAGGTCGTACGTGCTCTGCTCGAGCGATCGAAAGCTCTTCAAGCGAATATCTGACCGAGTGGTCTCGTTTGATGGCGGAACGCGCGGTCTTGAAACCGCTGACGATAGCCGGCCGGCGTATTATGCCGGTTACTTCACTCGGCGAGCTCTTCGATGTATTCCTTGTCCCTGGCAACAACCTGCCGAGAGTGCGGGAGGTGGATCGTGAAAGTCGCGAGAGGACAGGGGTGTGTGTGATGTGTGCTGTGTGTGTGTGTGATGTGTGTGTGGGACGGTTGTGTGTGGTGGTGTTATGCGTGCGTGCCTGCAGTGCGTGCGTGCAGTGCGTCGCGTGCGTGTGCGTTGCTGTGCGTGTCCTGTGGTGGCGCGGCTCGTCGTGTGTGTGTGTGTGTTGTGCGTGCGAGTGTGGATGCGTGGCGCGTGCGTGGCCGTGCGTGCGTCGCGTGCGTGCGTGCGTGCTGCTGTGCGTGCGTGCTGCGTGCGTGTGTGTGTGCGTGCGTAGCGTGCGTGCGTGCGTGCGCTGCGTGCGTGCGCGTGTGTGTGTGTGGGATGTGTGCGTGTGTTGTGGTGTGTGTGTGCGTGCGTGCGAGTGTGTGTGCATGTGTGCGTGGCGTGCGTGCGTGACTTGTGCGTGCGGGTGCGTGTGCGCGCGTGTGTTGTGTGTGCCTACATACATTATCACTACATCCATACTTTTACCGTTACATCCTTCAGCTCATGGCTGGCCCCCTGTAAACACAAGACATCCCACCGGTCTGCTAACCCAGCCTGCGTAAACTAAGCGTACCAGTGCAGTATATATCCTGCAGAATCTCATGTGCCCACGGGCTGTGCCAAAGTCCTCCTGAGATCTGAGTCTTGCTTACTCGGGCAGTCGCGAAAAAACACGGGTCGATATTTCTCCCACCTGTAATATCAGAATACTATAGAAAGCATATTATTAAGCATCTCTTATCAAAACTTATTTTTTATATACACATGCAACATGCAACGCCACTGCAAACTAAATCACGTCTAAATCAATCTAAAAAACACACACACACACATACACACACACACACACACACACACCACGACACACACATCACACACACACACACACACACACTGCACGCACGCACGCACGCACGCACGCACACACACACACACGCACGCACAACACACCACACAGGCACGCACGCACGCACCACACGCACACACCTGGAATACGTGGATTGATGTTGCGAGTACCAGTGTTGGATCAAGCTGGCCGCTTGGGTCGTGCATGCCAGCAGGAG